>NW_022987615.1:565821-614113 GCF_902827165.1 Trematomus bernacchii
TGCATAACACGGCATAACACCGGAGCCTCGCTGCGGGGAAGCTTTGGCGCTGTTCCGAGTTTGTTCTAATCTGTCAAAATGACGGACTGCTTTCAGATTTTTCCGTCATTGTTAAAAAGAAATCTGTCATAGACGGAAAATATTCGTTTAACGCGACCTCTGGTTCTGATATTTAATTCCTTTAGAAATCGAAAATATGTTGTTTGTGTAGTGTTCAAGTCTCTGATTGGCTTCTTCTCTTCCTCCTCTTCAGGGTCTCAGGGAGCTTCAGGGACTGTCGGACGAACCAGAAGACACAAGGAGAGAAATTCATTAGATCTATTATCGGATGTTGAACAACCAGAGGACTTTCAGATAAATAAACACATATAATATAATGTGGCTGCTGCTGTTCCACAGACAAACATCAGAGGAGGAGAGTGAACCCTCCACTTTAATTAACTCTTCGTTCAGGGCATTGCAACAATGGTGAAATGTTATTATGGTATGTAGTACAAGAATAAACATGGACACTCAACAGAGAGGTGGCAAAGATCGTGCAGGAAGTGAATGAAAGTAATAAATCTCACTCGTATTGTTCAAAACTGAAATGTGAAGGCTTTAAACACATTGATGTCATCGAGTGTGACTTATACACTTACCTAGGATTTCCTTATTTCTGAATAAATGCCTATTAATCTACTTTATTAAGATGCTGCTTCCTCAGTATCAAAGTAATCCAGTGATGTTATTTGTACATATATAGGTGCACTTTGAACAGGAGTTGCCTAAAAATGTTCAGAATACTTATTGTGGAGACACTTCGACTAAATATAGAAAATATAGGCTAATAAACATGTCAATTTTTTCCGTGTCTTGCTCTGCTAATGTCTCTTGTCATTACACCTCATCTACACACGTAAATCCGGTCTGAATGAATCTAAAAGTAGATTATGTTTGGGTGAAAATGTCCTTTAAAAA
Organism: Trematomus bernacchii; assembly: GCF_902827165.1. Classification (NCBI taxonomy): domain Eukaryota; kingdom Metazoa; phylum Chordata; class Actinopteri; order Perciformes; family Nototheniidae; genus Trematomus; species Trematomus bernacchii. The sequence goes on from NW_022987615.1 coordinate 566,782, forward strand.
CCCTGTCTTGTGTTCTCAAAAGTCAGATCATTAATTCAAAACAATGTAGCAGGAAGTGACTTAAAGGGCCCAGGTCATGCTGTCCCCTTGTGTGTTATGAAGGTTTCTCTGCATGTAAACGGTCTGCAGAGTCACAAACCCTCAAAGTACACCCTGTAGCGAGTAAAACTCTAACACAGAAAAGACCTGTCTATGCTGCCCCAGAACGCCTCGTTGGAGATTTCTCATTTTCCATTGTTTTCTTCCTGGGTTCAGTGACGTGTGAACACCCAAATCAACAAATATTTTAGTAGACCTCAACAATGGAAATATGATCAGTAGAAATGGCCATGACATGGGACCTTTAAAGAGCAACTTGCAGGTTGTTGCTTAACCTTGCCTGAAAACTACAATTCAAAAAGTTAATGCAGGATTTGATATGTTTAACGAGACATAAGGGCAGGAGTTCAGAGGGGGAAGGAGCCGTTTTGAGCTCTGGTACTAAAAACTTCTTTTTTTTTACGTCAATCGCGTCATATTACGTCACATAGGGGAGCAACTTTCTCGGACTCCTTCTCTGCCCAATTCATGGTAGTTGTTGGTACTGTAGTTGGATTGAGCGGTTGTGATTTAGTGAGCTGGTATTTTTTCGGTAATTTTACATTGCATTTCACCATTTGTAATCATGGTGAGCTATTGTGTTTGTGCAGGTTGTACAAACTCCAGCCTGACCACAGCTCCATTTCTCTCCGATGGCCGTTATTTCTTCTAACCCTTGGCTGCTCCTGGTCTCTTGGACGCCTAGCAGGCTCATAATTATAAGGTTGTGGTCCGTCACATGCATAAGAATATACATTTTCAACCTCTTCTGTGTCAAAACTAGCATTGTGATCCATGTTTATTAATACGTTAGACCGGCCGCTCTCCCTGATGTGACGTCGTGTATACATCATTTTCCTACACATTTATTCACTGGGGGCTCTAACCTGCAAGTTGCTCTTTAATGTATGATTGTTTTTCAGCACTTATTTTCATATATGTTATCATCTATTTTCATAGTGTGGATGTTTGGTGAAACCTAAAAGAAACTGTCAAATTACACAATATTTCCGTACATTTGTGAATAGCCAGATTTTTTTATTCCAGTTTAGTTAAAAAATAATAATTTGCAGTAAAGGAAATCTGAAGCAATGTATTGTTGTTTCAGATTTCGACGACCTCAAATACTCACAACCTTTTTGACCCTTTGAAATGAAGCAATATCTAGAATAACTTGTCTGTTTTTTATTTTATTCAGGGATTAAAATGTTATCTTTTCAACTCAGATTTACTATGATTTTATGTTGGTGTGTGGAGATGTGAAAACCCCCTGTTGTGAACTAACCTCTCTGTTTTTAAGAAGGTTACGTTTTTTTGTTATCTGCAAATGTTCCACTCTTCAGAAAGAAAGAGCAGTTTTGAGTTGTTTTAAAACACTTAAAATGTAAAATAATTTTACATTATTTGGATGATATAAACAACACTTTGAAAGATTACACTATACGGAGCTTAAATAAATTTATATATATATATATATAAACGTCAATAGAAGAATAGTTTTTATTGTAATACAAACACACTACATCAACAACAATGAGCCTGTTGCCATGGAAACTGGATGCCAAACGGGAGAAAGAAAAAGCTGAGAGATGACTCCTGAAATAGACACACAACACACACACACACACACACACACACTCACACACACACCTCCTGTTAGGTAGGAAAATGTGACGCTGACAAGAGGACTGCAGCTGATTCACTGCTGACACTGTTTTTATTGGGCAGTTAATTTATTAGCATAATTTAAATTGTAGCCAAATTACCCAGGAAAGGCTTCATTGAGATTTCTACAAAATATGGATTGGGGTTGGCCAGGACGCGCAGCAGCAGCAGCACATTAACAACATGTCTGACAAACTACGTAAAACAGAAACAGACTATAAAAACATCACAGCAAACATTTTCAAAATAGGACTCACTCATGTCATTATCCCTGAAGCTTAATCAAAGCATCCACAACATGATCAATTAAGCTCCTCCGTCTCCTTTAATCCACCTATTAAAAACACTGAAGACCCCAAAGTGAGGGCTTTAAGATTTCAAATGAACCTAAATGCTTCATGGAGTATCCAAATATACATATATCATATTTTCTGTTAATTAATGTAAACACGTTATATTACATGGCACAACGTTATTTTTGAAACACTTGTTGGTTCGGTGCCTTGCTCAGCGGCTCCTCGGCAGCAGATCATCCTGTCGTGATGACGTCACTGCCCTACTGCTGCAGAAACACACGCTGCGTCAAGTTTCACTCAATATACCGGAAGTTGCTATTTTCCTTCAAAATAAAAAAACGTAATTTCTTATTTAAATTGTTTTTAACCCAGATATTTGAGTGTGTACAGAAACATAAAAAGATATGGAAAGTTTGATTTAGAGATGGAGATTTTGAAGGCTTTTTGCATTTTTGTAACTTTTGATTGCAGTGTTCAAGTTCAAGCTTATTATTATTCTACGTACAACAATTACAACTGCTGGAATGAAAGTCTTAGATCTCAGGCTCCCTCATACAATGCTCATACTAAAAAAATGCATGAAAACAAGTGAAACAGTGCTCAAAGTGCTGAGTAAAATGCAAATAGCAATAAACAATCACATCATATCCAACAGCAATGGGTATGGTAGATATCCTCCACGGCCGGCAGCTGTTTACATTAGTTTTTGAAGTTTTTCTCGCTGTCTTGTCCTCTTCTTATTTTGTTGACCTTCTTTTATATTGTCAAGCATTCTTTAGATGTTTTAATCCATCGTAATTTGTTTTCTATTGTTGTCCTGCACAGCAGTATAATGGTAATTACTGATCTGATCTGATCTTATTCTCTTTTGTAATGTATGACATGGCGATTCTAGAGTCTGTGGGGGACCCTAGGCAAATATTCACTGGGGGCCCCTCGAACCAGCTTTCATCACCATCAGTGCCCCAGAGACTAGCTTTTAATAGTGTAAGGTGTCTTTGAGCACTCGATAAAGCATTTGATAAATCAAATGTATTATTATCAATATTGTTCTATGTTGTATCATATTGTGGTGCACCTTATTGTAACCCCAATATGTTGTATTATGTGTTGTTGTGGACTGCAAACTCAAGCATAGTAAGATTGGGCAACCCATAATCTGCCCAGGTCACTGCGAATGAAAATTAATTAATTAGCTAACTCTGGCACATTGGGGTGAAAACTGTAATTACATTCAAAGGGATTCAAAGGCTTTATATGCACAGTAGCTACAGTGTAGTCCCAGGCTCCTCCAACAATGCAACACAAATATATATAAGACATAAAATAATAAAACACAACTGCAGATTGTGTTAAATAAATACAATAAGCTAAATGTTGCAGAGAATGTTGTAAGTGACCAAGAAATGTAGATTCTTGTACAATTTCCCTTTATACAGGCTATGACTTGGCCTGGTAAATACATCTCTTTTATTTGGAAATCCATCACCGGAAGTGTGTTTGCTTGAACGGGGGCTAACCTGACAGTGGAGAAAAGTAGTGAGGAGGCGTTAGTCAAAACAAACAGGAAGAAACCAGGAAAACACTCCGAAGAGACGGACACTGCAGGCCGTCAAACCGCTGAAAAAACTGTTTTATATATATATCATTTTTTTTATTTTTCAAATGACATTTCCTCCGTGGCGTGAGGGCGGTTTCTGGTGAACTCCAGTCCGCATAGAGAGCACTGTTTCGGGGCTGACGCACCAGCAGGAGGGCGGGGGCTGTCTCTAAGCTAAGCTAAGCTAAGCTAGGCTAGTTAGCACGCTAGGCTAACAGCCTCAGCCCCCAGAAAAATAACCCTTAACTTGGGAGAAACTTTATTAAGAATGAATCGTTTAATATCGACTTTAACGGAATATTATGATGAGATAAAAAGAACACGTTTTTAGTTTGAAACAAAGGAAAAAATAAGCCTGGCAGTGTTAGCAGTGCTAGTTAGCTAATTAGCTCCTATTAGCGTTTGTCAAAACATCCACTGACAGCAGAGGGAGGAATCAAAATAACTCATATTTTTATACACACACAAACTTATTAGACATCTATTATGATAATATGATGTAGCATTAAGTTATGTGGGGCTAAAAGCTGTTAACACGCCTGTTGATGGTGTCTTTAATGTCTGTTTCTGGCGGAGTGTTTTTGTGTTTCTGGGGCTGAGCTCAACTTTTTAATTTATTCGTGCGGTCGGTAAGGTGTTGTTAGCATGGAGGCTCTGGAGCCTGGCAGCGGCAACAGCAGCAGCTCTCTGCGGTTACATAACGCCAGCAGGTTGGGGAAGAAGCTGATGAACGTCGCCTCCTCCTCAGCCTGGCTCTGACAGCTGTAAACAGACAGACCCCCCATCACACAGACAGACAGTCTGAGACAGATAAACAACAACAAGAACACAGCAGCATGCAGGAGGTCTGAGTCTGCTGCTGGGAGACAATCTGCAAGAGAGATACAACATTTCACTGAAGATGGATTCAAACCCGCTGATAAACGGTAAGAGATGCTGCTTATGGAGCTACTGCATGCTGTGTTTATTTACTGCAGGTGTGTGTGTGTTGAAACCATGCGTGTGTTTCTGTGCAGTTTGGAGGGAAGAAGCTGCAGCTAAAGCGTTGCAACAGGTGTGTGAAAGCTGCTGAGGCCTGCATGCAGCTAAGTGTGTGTGTAGTGTGTGTGTGTGCGTGTGTATTTAAGCAGGTATTGTCATAATGATGAATGCTAGTTGGAACTGTTTTTTTTTCATGCAGCGTGTGTAAACTTGCCTCCTGTGAGCTCCCTTCACTAAGCCAGGTGCATTAGAGAAAGTATCTTTAGGTTGTAATGATCTCTTTTCTTTTGTACAAGAAGTTACATTTACACATCAAAACGTCTGTAAAACACTAGACCCTCGTTATACAGTTAGTTGAGTTGTGTGGTTTCGTTATCTCAAAATCTTCCAACAATCCAAACCCACAGAAATCTGTTATTTTATTCATTTCATTGGAGTCATATCCCGGTCTCCTACTCTTGGAGAAACACGGGGAAAACCAGATGACCCTTCAGGGAGTGAGGAAGGAAGTTGGGGAGCCTCACATCAAAGAGACAGGGCGGAGAGCCAGTAAATAATGAGAAAACAATCCCAAACAGGGCAGGCAGGATCCCAATACAAAGGTGCACTGTATGCCAGAATTATAGTTAAGAGAGGAGAGATTTACTGCACGCTGTCGCTTAATTACAATAAAAGTTTCCCCCCTAAGGCAGTCTAAGGATGGAAATGTGGTGTCACTTATTGCATTTAATTGCAAGTAAACAACAGTATGCTGGAATTCCTTCTTCTCTTTCCATTCAACAACTTCTCATACACCCCTTGTTTACAAGAGATTAAGGATGTGCATCAGCCTCCTACAGTGAGAATTTAAATGTAAAGCATTAAGAAGTAAAACTGACATTATCAACAGAATCAGAATGTGACGCGCTTCAGATATTAGCAGCTCTGTTTCAACAGTTGAGGGCTGAAAAAGTGTGCATGCAGACTGAAATTCAACCATAGTGTTTGTGTTGGGAATGCAGTGACTTAAACCAAATTAGAGTAGAAGAGCTATTGGTAAGAAATTGGCTGCTACCCACGAGGCTAAATTATAATTTATGCAGCGTTAACTGCCCTTCCCTTCAGCTAGTAGTGATGACAATATATCGTTTCCTCATCGAGATGCACAATGGTCACATTTCAGGACTCAAAATGCAAAATAACTCAAATGCGTCTAAACAGACAGAACATCATTTTATTAAAGGGTTGTAGGTTGTGAAGGAAATGCAGGCTCTGCTTTCAAAGGGAACCACCTATAACCAAAATGTTCTTTAATTAATCAAACAACCAGAGCTGGCTCGGGTAGTTGTTTGACCACATTCTTAAAAAGATAGCGATGGAAGGTAGACGTGGATGCAAAAAGAAATGCACTGTCAGCTGTATAAAACTCTTCAGAGAGATGTTTTTATTTGTTTTAATTCAGATGCACTCCACTACCATATCACCCCAATATTTCTAGAGTTATTACTTATTTACAAAGAGAGCACATCTTGTGAAATTCATCTGGTGAAAATATCAAATATTGTCCTTCATTCAGTACCAGGAACAATTCAAACAGAGTCTGAAATTAAAACAAATCCACTGCGGCTGCTCACTAAACATTTTCTACTCGCCTTTTCTTTATCCCTGCCACTTGAAAACTCATGTTGGACACTTTTCAATGGGTATAGTAGTACCAGGAAGTAGAAATAAGGAATGTATATCATGTAACCTAATCCCTGACTATTGTTCAAATAAGGAGTTGCTTTAAAATGAATATTTCTTAATAGTGGCACGTGACCTGAGTTTTTTTTTTTACATGCCACAGCTCAGATGTTTCCTTTATTTGGCAGATGGCAGGTGCTAATTTAATTCAATATATTCAACCCACTCTTCATACCACCTGTTGAACCCTGAGTATGCAAAACAAAAATGTTAGCTTCCCTATAGCAATGAGGTGTGAATGACTCATAGTATGTAAAGTGCTGGAGCCTGTGAGGGGTTGAAAATACCTGATGAAGCACTATATAAGTACAGTCTATTTACCATAAGGAGTTCATATCGATATCCTATTAGCAGGATGTAAAACATGTTCATATTTGCTCAAAGTAATTAATAAAAAAGGACCTCATTACAGACGTGATGCTCAATGTCTTCATGGAGACATCAGCTGGAAGTCAGTGATGATATATTCACCCGTTGGCATGGCAACAGTGACGCACTGGGATGCCGAGTGTTTGATTACTGTTTGAGCGATGTGACATGTTTCTGACACAGTGGTATTGGTACTTTCAGCAGTATTATAGAAGTATTACTGCAGTATTATAGGAGTATTGGTAGTATTTGAATTCATTTAAACATCCGTTTGAATTGTCACTTAAAAGGTTAATTTAATTTTTTTGAATGTTTTTCTTATTTTAAGCAAATGTTTTGGCACTTAAAATGGTTTGGCCCATTTGTAGCTTATGTACTCGCACTTTAAATGGTTCGGCCCATTTGGAGCTAATGTACTCGCACTTTAAATGGTTCGGCCCATTTGGAGCTCATGTACCTTCACTTAAAATGGTTCGGCCCATTTGGAGCTCATGTACCTTCACTTAAAATGGTTCGGCCCATTTAGAGCTCATGTACTCGCACTTAAAATGGTTCGGCCCATTTGTAGCTAATGTACTCGCACTTAAAATGGTTCGGCCCATTTGTAGCGTACTCGCACTTAAAATGGTTCGGCCCATTTGTAGCGTACTCCCACATAACATGGTTTGACCTGATGGAAGTTAATGTATTAGCATGGTTCTTGCTCTTCTGAATTTGAATCCTTATGGTTGATCAAACTAATTGTAAGTCACTTTGGATGACAGCGTCAACATCTCTAGTGTCTTCTGTCTGTTGTTGAGATTTGATTTGACTCATGGGGGGGAAGTCAGAAAGTAGAAAACCGCGGTGCAACAGGACGTGGTCGGGAAACCACACTCTTCTGCTATGGTGGAGAAAGTGGTTTGGATTTTCTTCTCGGTCTTTGTCTCCGTTCCGAGAGTTCAGGGTTGAAAGGTGAATTCTGGTTTATTTTAAAAAGATTATAAAGGAGACGAGAGAAAAAAGGATAAGTAAATACCTAAGTTAACATTTATAGAAACATAATAACCAACAATATCAGGATCATATAGTAGAATATAAAAAAAAATTCCAATTTGAAATGGGCCCAATGAAAAACTAAAAACTATTGTGCTCACAATTGTGTTTACTGTTCCACTTTTAGCGTATAAGCCTCCTAACATTTTCTAAATAGCACAAAACACAAAGTTCAATTGAGGCTTACGGGAATGTTATAACACGGTGTCTGCAGGGTCTTGGAAGTAAGTATCTAAAAGTCTCTAACACAATTCTCCAAGTCTTACTTTTGTGTTTCATTACATATGTATATTTGTCCATAGAGGTTGTATGCATACGTTTGTGTGAGTTCAATCATTATAGAGGCGTGTAGTCGGGCTATATTAACTTAAAATGTATTTCATCTCAGATGAACAGTATTTGGAGACCAGAAACTAGATGTTTTAGTGTGTTTCTTTTCCACATTATTGCTGTTGCTTGCGTCTGTGATTGTTCTGCTGGTCAGCTCCCAGTGTGAGGTGAATCATTCTGGGATGAAAAGCAGCGAGAAGCTTAGTAAACGTCTCTGTGGAAATAAACCATAAACACACTACCTTTTGTTCTAGAGACACCCGAGGGACGGAGATAAGCTTCGTGTGTGTGTGTGTGTGTGTGTGTGTGTTCTGGTTCAGACGGGAAGTAAAGAAACCTTCATCTGCCACTTTTACTTTTACTGTGTCCTAACTGAGGAGGCTGAACATTTGTTTAACACAAAGACAGACTGTCGCTCAGATCCAGTAGCTGTCAGAGCTGAGATTGATTGATTAAGGCGTAGAAACTATTTATAATCATCCATCTGATCATAATTTCTGAGTCATTCCAGTGTGGCTCTGTTGGTTTTGACAGGCTCATGAAATCATACAATGTGAGGCTTTCTATGGTTCCCATGGTTTTCAAATCAGTCGCTGGCTTTCATACCAATTTACATTTTCAACTAGGTTTAGGACCATGACAAAAATAAAAAAACTTCCATGTAGTGCAATTTGGTGGCCATCTTTCATGTGGTATGTGAAGGATTGAGTCACATTAGGATCAACTTAAAAATACTTTTTCACATTGAATTACATTGAGAAAGACAATTCTGTAATTTAGTGTATTATTTATTCTTTGAGCTAAATAGGCTATCCAGGGTGAACGCTTTTACGGACCGTCCACACAGCAGCGTTAAAAAATCTTGAAACGCTTCTGCCCATTCACTTTGAATGGGGTGACGTCACTTTGCCTCACTTTTCGCCGAACTGCATTGTGGGCAGGCGAGCGGAGATTTTCAGGATTCAAAGTTGAGCAATGTTCAACTTTTGAAGCTGAGGTGGAAGCGTCAGCCAATCAAATCCCGTGTATGCAAATCTGACAGTTCAAGCGCTAGCCAATCAAACCGCGTGTATGCTGGGAGAGACATACCGCAGGTCATTTCCTCATATTCCAAAAAATGGAGGAGAAATTAGCGGTAGGGAATCACCCGGTGCTTTATGACCAGTCCCTATTTACCTACCGGGATATAAACCGGAGGAGCCAGGCATGGAGGGAGGTGGCAGAGACAGTGGTAGGTTTTCGCCTGTTTGGGGAGTTTATATCCAGTTTACTTCAAACTTTTTTGCTTCGTATGTCGGGGGCGGGAGATTCATGTGATTGGTTGTTGGTGCCTTGCTCGCAAAAAATCCCCAAGCTTCAGATACGCCCACCTCCAAGATTTTTTTAACGCTGCTGTGTGGACGGGCCGTTATAGCCTTAATTTAAATAATTCTGTCCAAAAATGTGTAAAATGCGCTAATATTTTGTATCAAGTTATTTACCTCTCCATGCCTTTTTGTTTTCGCATTATAAGCACTAATCTAAATACTGTACATGTGGCACAAATAAACGTCTTATTAAAAGAAATACAAAATAAAAATGCAGAACAACAATGAGATTAAAATGTTAGCAAAGCGAACACAAATCTTAATAAAAATGTACTTTAATTTCTATATGTTTTTGCTAGAAAGGGAATGAAAATCAGGCGCTTACATTTAATCAAAAATATTTTTTTTGGTCCACAGGCAGTAGTTTAAGAAACACCTGCATCGATAGAAACTACATATATTTAATAAACACTTCATATCTTTAGCTGATATTCAGGCTGCATCCTAATTGAGTCATCCTGGTCTAACAGAGAGCATCAGTAGTTGTGTTGAAGTGCCTTTAAGCAGGGCACCTCTTCACATCTCTCTCTGTGTTTGGGTGAAGTCCTCTCTCGCCCGCCGTCCTCTCCCTTGGTTACCATTGATGAAAGGTCTCTCACCATGGCGATGGTTTCTAAGGTATTGGATGGGGTAGTTGTGTAACAGGTCAGCCGATGGTAATGAGCTTCATTAGCATCTCTCCCTGTAATCTGTTTAGTGTGACCTTCTCAGTGTGTGTGTGTGTGTGTGTGTGTGTGTGTGTGTGTGTGTGTGTGTGTGTGTGTGTGTGTGTGTGTGTGTGTGTGTGTGTGTGTGTGTGTGTGTGTGTGTGTGGTGTGTGTGTGTGTGTGTGTGTGTGTGTGTGTGTGTGTGTTGTGTGTGTGTGTGTGTGTGTGTGTGTGTGTGTGGTGTGTGTGTGTGGTGTGTGTGTGTGTGGTGTGTGTGTGTGTGTGTGTGTGTGTGTGGTGTGTGTGTGTGTGGTGTGTGTGTGTGTGTGTGTGTGTGTGTGTGTGTGTGTGTGTGTGTGTGTGTGTGTGTGTGTGTGTGTGTGTGTGTGTGTGTGTGTGTGTGTGTGTGTGTGTGTGTGTGTGTGTGTGTGTGTGTGTGTGTGTGTGTGACCGACCATGATATGGTTTGTTTAGACATTAAATCACAATACATAAACAAACTTTATTATCAGGATTTGCACACAGTAATTAGGATCCATGTAATTTAAATGTACATTTTATTTATGCTCTTATAGGTAAGTTAACAAAGGAGAGATGAGAGAAAAAACATGTAATGTACACTTATTTCAAGAATTTAGGAGGACATTCTGCTAATCTTCAGGTGTATATCAGTATGTAATGTCTCTACTTTAAAGAGTCCTCTCCTGCTGATGTTCAGGTGTATATCAGTATGTAATGTCTCTACTTTAAAGAGTCCTCTCCTGCTGATGTTCAGGTGTATATCAGTATGTAATGTCTCTACTTTAAAGAGTCCTCTCCTGCTGATGTTCAGGTGTACATCAGTATGTAATGTCTCTACTTTAAAGAGTCCTCTCCTGCTGATGTTCAGGTGTATATCAGTATGTAGTGTCTCTACTTTAAAGAGTCCTCTCCTGCTGATGTTCAGATGTACATCAGTATGTAGTGTCTCTACTTTAAAGAGTCCTCTCCTGCTGATGTTCAGGTGTATATCAGTATGTAGTGTCTCTACTTTAAAGAGTCCTCTCCTGCTGATGTTCAGGTGTATATCAGTATGTAGTGTCTCTACTTTAAAGAGTCCTCTCCTGCTGATGTTCAGGTGTATATCAGTATGTAGTGTCTCTACTTTAAAGAGTCCTCTCCTGCTGATGTTCAGGTGTATATCAGTATGTAGTGTCTCTACTTTAAAGAGTCCTCTCCTGCTGATGTTCAGGTGTATATCAGTATGTAGTGTCTCTACTTTAAAGAGTCCTCTCCTGCTGATGTTCAGGTGTATATCAGTATGTAGTGTCTCTACTTTAAAGAGTCCTCTCCTGCTCATGTTCAGGTGTATATCAGTATGTAGTGTCTCTACTTTAAAGAGTCCTCTCCTGCTCATGTTCAGGTGTATATCAGTATGTAGTGTCTCTACTTTAAAGAGTCCTCTCCTGCTGATGTTCAGGTGTATATCAGTATGTAGTGTCTCTACTTTAAAGAGTCCTCTCCTGCTGATGTTCAGGTGTATATCAGTATGTAGTGTCTCTACTTTAAAGAGTCCTCTCCTGCTCATGTTCAGGTGTATATCAGTATGTAGTGTCTCTACTTTAAAGAGTCCTCTCCTGCTGATGTTCAGGTGTATATCAGTATGTAGTGTCTCTACTTTAAAGAGTCCTCTCCTGCTCATGTTCAGGTGTATATCAGTATGTAGTGTCTCTACTTTAAAGAGTCCTCTCCTGCTCATGTTCAGGTGTATATCAGTATGTAGTGTCTCTACTTTAAAAGAGTCCTCTCCTGCTGATGTTCAGGTGTATATCAGTATGTAGTGTCTCTACTTTAAAGAGTCCTCTCCTGCTGATGTTCAGGTGTATATCAGTATGTAGTGTCTCTACTTTAAAGAGTCCTCTCCTGCTGATGTTCAGGTGTATATCAGTATGTAGTGTCTCTACTTTAAAGAGGGGGGAATGTGTGGGAGAGAAACTCCCAGGGATTTTAGCCTTGGACCCTAACTGAAAGATCGACAATAAAGTTGACTTTGATTTTGAAACTCTGTGTGTCCCTCAGCGATGGACCCGTCCATCACGCTGTGGCAGTTCCTGCTCCACCTGCTGGAGGACCAGCGGCAGCGTCACCTGATCTCCTGGACAAGTGAGGACGGAGAGTTCAAGCTGCTGGACGCCGAGGAGGTGGCGCGACTCTGGGGTCTCCGCAAGAACAAAAATAACATGACTTACGACAAGCTGAGCAGAGCGCTGAGATACTACTACGACAAGGTTAATACCACTGATAATATATGATTTTCTTGTGTTGTGTTCCAGTTTTGTTCCAGATTTTGAGTATAATTGGTCATAGGTAATGCTTATCATATAACTATAATGGTTCTTGGCGAGCGCTGACCTCCAAAGGTGCATTCAAGTGTTCCTCAGTTGCTATATACTGAGTGGGGAAGTCATGAGCATTAAGTCGTAATGTGGAAACAACATGGACACCACAAAGAATATGTGTTGTATTTTATTGCTCCAAGCGTTGAAACCAACATGTTAAAATGTAAGAAATAATAAGGGTTCACGTGAATTTTCCCAGTAGGGAACACATTCTTCTGATTTTTCCAACACCCCATGAATGCAGCACAAATGCCCTATCCTACAATGTTTAAAAAAAGTGAAATGTAATTTGTGTGTGTTTGCCTGTAAATCGGATCCCTAATGTAATGGGTTCTTCCTTGGCCCCTGCTACACCCTTTAACAAGGTTTCAGAAAATCTAGGTCCATTGTTTATTTGTAATGTGGACACACAAAGAAATACCTCCTTTCCTGAGGTAATAATACCCCTTTTACTGCAAAAGAAAATGGATTCTCCTTTAGTGCATTTTCTTACAGTTGTGTATTTATTTATGCTTATTTCAGAATATCATAAAGAAGGTGAGCGGTCAGAAGTTTGTCTATAAGTTTGTGAGTCAGCCCGACCCCTCCCTGGCTGAAGGGCTTCATAACGGAGAGGAAGGCCAGAGGAGGGACATCTCTGACCCTAACGGCCAATCAATAGGCCTCGGGGGCGGGACCTCCACCTGTCCGTCAAAGAGCTTACCCCAGGTACACTTTGACTTCCTTCCTCTTTGTGTATTTCTGCACAGTGATATCATCACATACACATAACCTTGCCCCAACATATTTAAGTGACTGTCTCTCATTTTATCAACCAGCAAGGACACTTATGCCCCTTTCACACCAACGCGGTTCCAGGGAGCTAGAGCCTGATAAGCACCGTTTTTTCCTGTTCACACCGCAGCGGAGCCGGCTCTTTTCCCCAAAAACTGGTTCTTACCAAGCTCCAAAAAATTGTCGGTCTAGAAGCAAGAACCGTATACGTCCCGCTTACGTCGGAGGCGGGGCCAGGGGCAGGGGGAGGATCGCGATCAACCTCGTGAACAACAACCAAAAGCCCACGTTTTGTCCTATTTGTACACAACGATGGAAAACCACAAACGTAAACCGTGGACCAGATTTGCAACAAACTGAAAAAAGTTAAGAAGGATTATCGGGACCAAAAGCGAGACCTCGGACGGAGTGACAGCGGTCGTCCAAAAACAAGTCCACATTATGACTTGCTAGACTCTGTCAAAGAACATTTGAAAGTCGCTTGTGACGAATGCGAAGTTCGTGGTGAAGTCGTCCTATTATTTCCATTCGGTTTCGACAGAGCAAAAGCAAAACGAGCAGCGCTTCAATACAATCGGCCATTGTTGTTGTAGTTTTCGATGTGAGGGGTTTCCGCGCGGTTTGGCTTTATGAAGCAGGCACGTAAACGGTTACGTCATGACGCAGCACCACTCGGGCTCTGGGCGGTGTGAACAAAACGGGGGCTGAAAAGAAAAAACGGTTCCGAACCAGAAGAGCTCTAGCACGGAGCTAGAACGGGAACCGCGTTTGTGTGAAAGGGGCATTTCTTCTTCTTCTACTTTTGGGTTTACTGGCAGGCCGCAAACCACTTCACGGCGTATACTGCCACCCGAAGTCCCCGGAGTTGGGGACTGGCTTCAGTAGAAGCTGCTGGGACTCCCAGCAGCTTCTACTGAAGCCTTCCGAGTAAATCGCCAGAACGCCGACACCTCCTCATCACTCCACCGCTCCCATGTTTTTTTTTGTGTTGCCATAAGTTAGTCTCTCTCCGTTGGTGCGCTGGGCTAATGCTAATGCTAATAATGCTAATGCCAGCAAATACAATGGCGGCTTCAAAAAACTTTTCAGAGTTTTACGGGGCGTGGTTTGCAATTCGCCCAGCCAATCAGAAATTTGAACTTTTCTCTCCCCAGGAAAGTCCCACCTCTCTAGCAGGGACTGAAAAGGGGGGAAAAGTTCTCATGAACTAAGTTCTCTTTTTGGTGTGAACGCAAAATCCCAGGAACTATCGGAACTAAACGGGAAAAGTACGGGGAAAAGTATTCCGGTGTGAAAGCGCCCAATGTACCTAGAGTGCATTACAAGAAAACTGGAGAGGCTGCTTTCTGTTTTTATATCGCCCCAAACTGTGGAGCAGCCTCCCATTTGATCTTAGAACGGCAACCTCAATTGGAATTTAAAAAAGTAAATTAAAGACCTATCTTTTTAATTTGGCTTATAATTTCTGTAGTATCACTGTTCATGTTTGAATGTTTGAATGTTTTTACATATTTTAATTTGATTGTGACCTTTTGTCATACTCAGTAAAGCACTTTGGTCTGTATCAAGCATGAAAGGTGCTCTATAAATAAAGTGTATTATTATTATTATTATTATAAATGTATTTAGTGTCGGACTGATTTCTGTATTGATCCCCAGCGCTCGTCACCCGGCGGCTCTCAGAAAAGTTCCCGTAACGACTACATGAAGTCCGGCCTCTACTCCACCTTCACCATCCAATCACTGCAGACCTCGCCCAACCCACAGCCAATCAAAACAGAGCTGCTAATACAACACGACGCCGCCGCCATGTTCGATCTAAGAGAGGTGAGAGATGCAGTTAAACAATATTTAATAACATCTTAATACATGATTGAATTCATGCCGCGTTAAGGATGGTATTAGAAATTGAAATGTAAGCGTTTTGATAATCGACCAGAAATGAACTCGTACAGCTATCTACATGAAGCTATCGCTGAAACATATTTGTATTTCACTGTGATTTTTGATGCTGTAGTACTGAGAACTTTACATAAAGGAAAGTCTTTTTTGGGTTTATTATTTTGGTAAAGGTGAAGTTAATCTGAGTTACTTACT
The DNA here is from genome assembly GCF_902827165.1 of Trematomus bernacchii. Taxonomy (NCBI): domain Eukaryota; kingdom Metazoa; phylum Chordata; class Actinopteri; order Perciformes; family Nototheniidae; genus Trematomus; species Trematomus bernacchii. The sequence goes on from NW_022987615.1 coordinate 582,121, forward strand.
ATATACTGGCGAGTACCATTATAACAATAATAATAATGATGATTCTTAACCTCCTCTCTCAATCCTTCTTCTCCTCCCTCCTCCTCCTCCTCAGGTCTGTGTGATATCAGAGTCTCCTCCGTCAGTAGGAGGTTCGATGGACTCGGCTCTGCAGGTGATCGTCACTCAGCCGTCTCCGTGTGCCACTCCGGCTCTCAGCCCGCAGATACCCACAAACGCCACCAGCCAATCACAGGTCAGTGTGTTTGACACAGAAGAGCAATTAACGTTGTGTTCTACGACATCAAATACGTCAGTAAATACCCCATTGGTGAATTTAAAAACAAGTGTCTAAATGAGACGACTAAACGTCATCACGCCCAACATTAGCCACCTTTAGCTTAGCGGTGGTGACGTGAAGTCATGTGACCGTGCTGTCGTTCCTTTATAGCCCAACATCAGCTGCCTTGAGCTTAGTGGTGGTGAAGTCATGTGACCGTGCTGTAGTTCCTTTATAGCCCAACATTAGCATCCTTTAGCTTAGCGGTGGTGACGTGAAGTCATGTGACCGTGCTGTAGTTACTTTATAGCCCAACATCAGCTGCCTTGAGCTTAGCGGTGGTGACGTGAAGTCATGTGACCGTGCTGTAGTTACTTTATAGCCCAACATTAGCTGCCTTTAGCTTAGCGGTGGTAACGTGAAGTCACGTGACCGTGCTGTAGTTCCTTTATAGCCCAACATTAGCCTCCTTTAGCTTAGCGGTGGTGACGTGAAGTCACGTGACCGTGCTGTCGTTCCTTTATAGCCCAACATTAGCCGCTTTTAGCTTAGCGGTGGTGACGTGAAGTCATGTGACCGTGCTGTCGTTCCTTTATAGCCCAACATTAGCATCCTTTAGCTTAGCGGTGGTGACGTGAAGTCATGTGACCGTGCTGTAGTTACTTTATAGCCCAACATTAGCTGCCTTTAGCTTAGCGGTGGTGACGTGAAGTCACGTGACCGTGCTGTCGTTCCTTTATAGCCCAACATTAGCATGCTTTAGCTTAGCGGTGGTGACGTGAAGTCATGTGACCGTGCTGTAGTTCCTTTATAGCCCAACATTAGCATCCTTTAGCTTAGCGGTGGTGATGTGAAGTCATGTGACCGTGCTGTCGTTCCTTTATAGCCCAACATTAGCATCCTTTAGCTTAGCGGTGGTGATGTGAAGTCATGTGACCGTGCTGTCGTTCCTTTATAGCCCAACATTAGCATCCTTTAGCTTAGCGGTGGTGACGTGAAGTCATGTGACCGTGCTGTCGTTCCTTTATAGCCCAACATTAGCTTTTTATTTCTGGAGATTGCGTTTGCACTTCAAAAATTATATAAAGATGTGTTAATAAATGTTTGTTTACCATGGAGTTTATTTTCTGCAATCCAATAGTCATGGTCAATAATCATCCCTGCTCCACTCTCTTTGTCCCAGTAACAAACTGGTCCTTAAACCACTACTTGTTGCACTCATCCTGCCATCCTCTGTATTTTCTTCCCAGATTCCTCCGCCTCCCGCTCTAAACGACCCTCCTCAGATTTATCTCACCAGTGTTGGGGATCCTTCCTCTCTCACCCCAATTATCCCCATCGGAGGGTCCAGTCCTGTGCCCCCCCCCTCACATATCAATGGCTCCTCAGATGCAGGAAGAGTGTCAGGGAGTCACCGATAATGCCAGCTACCCTCCTCACCCCCAAACTGCTCCTCACCCGAATCATCAGCCTGTTTTTGCCATCATCAAACCCCTTCCCACACAGCAAATTCAGCATCAGGCGGCCATGACGGCTTCTCCTCTCTCCGTCGCTCCTCTTCCTCCATCTTCTGTCCGTCCTCTTCCTCTTTCTCCTTCTTCTGTCCGTCCTCCTCCTCCTCCTCCCATCGTCATCAAGGAGGAGAACCTGCTGTCGGAGGAGGAGGAGCTGCTGAAGATGGTGTCTCTGGAGGAGAAGCAGGTGAGAGAGAGAGAATAATGTGATATTTTCAGAATGTTCTGGATAATTTGTTTTTAGATATTTTACAAAAATGTCAAAATTGAAATTTCCTCAATTATCTTTTAATATATTTCTTGGGTTAATTTTCTCATATTTTTTAGATGCTATACAACTGTCTCATATTTAGATTTTCTTAATATTTTATCATTTTTTGATTGTAAAAACGAACAAAATGGTCACACAGCATCACAGAGAGTCCAGATGTCTGCTGTCTCGTTCCTCAGACTGATGACCTGTTCGTCTCTCTGCTCCTCCTCCAGGTCCCTCACCTGATCTGTGGCTCAGGGGAACCAGAGCCCCCCATCACCATCGTGGAGAGCCCGTCCCCCCCCTGCATGGAGCCGGGGGTCGGAGGTCAGCAGCCTGCAGGCGAGGGCAAGGACTCGCTGACAGGTAACGGAAAACTGTTCTCACTGAAGAGTTTCTCACAAACAGAGAATTTACCGAATTATCAACAAAGGCTTTCATTGAACCGTCACCATTATGTAGATTCTGTGATGAGGAAGAGGAAGACCAGATGCATTTATTTTTTTATTGTCCACATGTTGCAAGTCTGTGGTCTTAAGGCCCTGACACACCGAGCCGATTTCGGCCGTCGATGAGCGTCCTGTTGCCCTACTCAGATTGGTGTGTCCAGCACCGTCGTGTCTTTTCGGCCGTGCCGGGCTGTCGGCAAAAGAAATCCCTCTGATTGGCTGTTCAGCTTAGCGAATCAGTGCATGAGAAGCGAAACGGAAGAGAAGAAGGCACACACAGACGGCTATTATTTTTCATTTTCCAGTACTGCACTAAACATGTTTTCGATTATAAGTCGTTATGTGAAACAGTCTGTGATGGACGAGAGTGAAAATGGAACGCACGCTATTTGTTGTTTGTATGTATCACGCAGTCTGTCTTCCGGTTGCCTCTTTTGAATTAAGAATACACACCACCGCCGCCTGCTGGTAAGGAGAGTTATTGCCACTCACGCATGCGCAGTGCGTACGTGCTACTTGGCCGTCGGCTGAAGTGTTTGCGGTGTGTTCCAGTGCGACTGTTTGGCCAAGACGCAGGAGACGTGAGGCGACACAACCGTCGGGTCCGTCGGGACGTGTTCTTTGGTGTCCGTTTGGTGTGTCTGGGCCTTTAGATTCAAAATTGGCTGAAGACACTCAATATTGAATTTACACCCTTTAATATTTTATTTGGGCTTTTTAGATGAAGACCGCACACAGTTAATAAATACAACAATTCTTCTGGCTAAAATACATATTTTTAAAACTCAATCAAGGAGTAATCTTAATTTAAGGTGTTTGAAGAGTAGATTAAAAATACAATTTCATTTGGAAAGGATTATTGCCACAAAAAATCAAAGGGTGGCTCAACACGCCATGACATGGGAAATAATTTGCTCTGACGAAGAGTGGGATTAAAGGAACTATAAATATGCCATGTTGTGTTTTTGGTTATTTTTGTTTGTGAAATGTTGAAGTGGTCCGACTGACTTTTTTGTCTGAGATGGGAATGTCATCTCCTATGTGGTGTTGTTATGTCCATGTTTGTGTCTTAAGATAAAAAATAAAAAGCAGGCTTTCACACTGAGATGTTTCTGTCTCTCAGGTCCCTCCGCCCCCCCGGTGACCCCCTTCTCAGCGATGACTCCTCATGTGACTTCAGACGCTGTTCCTCCAAAACCAAAGAAGCCCCGAGGCCTCGAGCTGCCCTCCTCCCCATCCCTCCCCCCCCGGCCTCTCCCTGGATAAGGTTTGCACGAAACACTTGACATATAAACACACTGAGATGGTACACACATCCTTTCCTCAAGTAGAAGTACAGATACTCGTGTTTAAAAATACTCTGGTGAAAGTAGAAGTACTGACTAAACTTCTTTACTCAAGTAAAAGTAAAGAGGGCTTTGAAATGTACTTCAGTAAAAAGTACCCATAACTAGCAGCTGTTTTAAAGAGTACCTGACCTCCCTTTATATTAATAGAACAATAATGTCATTGTTAGCTAATGAATGTTTCCATGCTGAACAACGGCAACATGACAACGTTTTCATTGGTCCCTCTTCTTTAGAGAAGACCAGGAAATGATGGATACACGGATCGTGTTCAAATCAATAGGCACGCAATGACTCTAGATAATAATGATCACGCCACCAAACACACATTCAAAAGAATAACTTGGAATACACTATAATAAACAACCTATTACTATACATAGGGTTTTATATATATGTAATACAAGTGTACAGTGAGTTGTTATTGGCCAATAAATGTATATTAGCATCTAGGCTTTAGGTCAAGCAGGTAGAAAGGTAGAGCTTGTGACATCACTTCCTGTTTCCCTCTGCAGGTCAACGCAGCTGTTAACAGTTTATTGGCTCCTGGATCTGCGACCAACACACTCACCCCGTCTGTCATCACCTCACACTGTCTGGTAAACGTGTGTGTGTGTGTGTGTGTGTGTGTGTGTGTGTGTTGTGTGTGTGTGGTGTGTGTGGTGTGTGTGTGTGTGTGTGTGTTGTGGTGTGTGTGTGTGTGTGTGTGTGTGTGTGTGTGTGTGTGTGTGTGTGTTGTGTGTGTGTGTGTGTGTGTGTGTGTGTGTGTGTGTGTGTGTGTGTGTGTGTGTGTGTGTGTGTGTGTGTGTGTGTGTGTGTGTGTGTGTGTGTGTGTGTGTGTGTGTGTGTGTGTGTGTGTGTGTGTGTGTGTGTGTGTGTGTGTGTGTGTGTGTGTGTGTGTGTGTGTGTGTGTGTGTGTGTGTGTGTGTGTGTGTGTGTGTGTGTGTGTGTGTGGTTGTGTGTGTGTGTGTGTGGTCTCAAATCACACAAAAAATCTTCATATATTGAAATTAAACACACCCAAGCTTTGCAGTGTTTTTCCTGTTGTTCTAATATATATGTGTGTGTGTGTGTGTTCAGACTCCGGTCCTGTTGACTCCCAGTCCTCTCCCCTCCACCATCCACTTCTGGAGCACCCTGAGCCCCTACGCTCCTCGCTCTCCGGCCAAAACTCTCCTTCCAGGTAATACCTGCTCTTAAGACAAATCGCTTTTCAAAATCATTCATCCCCTCAAACTTTTCAATTCTTGATAGCTTTTTTAACTTGATTATTTATTTACTTATTTATTTGTGATGCTATGAACTATTTATCGTGTAAATTACAGCCAGGTGTGACTACCTGCACTATAATGTCTCACATGGTAGATTCAGTTCAATGCAGATCTCCCAACAACACTTTCAAATCAAATCAAATCAAGTTTTATTTATAAAGCACATTTAAAAGCGATTTTTGGTCGAGCCAAAGTGCTGTACATGTAATAAAAACACATTACTACCTTTCCTTATTTTTATTTGAAATAACACAAATACAATTCAAAATATGTTTTTTCACAATAAAAGCATCAAAGGAAAAGCAGTTATTATGCTCTTCAAGTTGATAGGGGAGTTTTATTTTGAAACATCTGCAGAAAAGTGTGTGTTTCTTCATTTAAAAAAAAACAGCCCCGATTTTTAGAATGAAAACAGTTTTAGTGTTAAAAATAAGAGACATTAACACATTCATAACTTTATTCTGAAATGATCAAGACAAACGGTCAACATCAGCAAATCAGAGAACAGAGAGACTTCTTACTAAAATACAATGAAAATATAAAAAGGTGAAATGGTTTCTCCCCGCTCTCAATGACGGTTCATTCCTGTACATAAATGCTCCTTTCTGCTGTTTATCATTTTAGTTTGAAGCTCAAAGTACGTGACAGGAAGTGTTTCAGGTTATTCTCTACAGCTTGATTGTTGCGTATGAAACTGAGCAACATCAGGGCTCGCCCGGAAGCACTATTTAGACACCCCGGGCCAGCATAACGTACTTTCCACTAAAGCCGCTAAATAGATTGCTTTTAAAAAAACTAAAAAAACAGTAAGACATAAAATCACATTGTCCTGTGGTATTGGTATTTTGACAAGCGATTTTTTTTTGTTAAATAGCTTTGTTTATTAACGCTACAACCATAGGCGGAGTTTGACATGTGCGCTTGGGGGGGCAAACCTTTTTTACTGACGTCAGTACACAGTCCCAACTATTGCGTGGGGTGCTACGGATACAGTAGCAATAAAGTATGACTTTTCCACATACGAACACAACTCGTCCCGTCATGCACGCCTCATGCCCGCCGTACACACACACATTCATATGGAAGGGGCGCTCTCTCCCCCCAACAACAGTGCATTACATAACTGTAAAACGTATCATAACTGTGCACATCTTATATTTATTTGATAACTACTATATCCCTTGGTTACTTGAACACGCTACAATATTATTAACCAGTGTCTTACCTTATTAAAATATGATATACGAAATATTTGTATTGGAACAGTTTTAGACGTAGTAATGCTGTAACATATTTCAGCCATTTCCTGCCCCCCCGCAAAATCCGCCTATGGCTACAACATAGCGTTTTGTGGCGCGGTTGTCGTTGTTGGATGAAAAGCAGAGTGTGTGCACGAGAGTGCGTTCCTTCACTACAGACTTTCTCGCCACCTAACCATTCGCCAAAATGTTTTTAAAACCAGCGGTAACCGGAGCGCCGGGCAAAAAACAATCTTCAAATAAAAGAATGTCACCGGAGGAGTTAAAGGAGAGTGACAGGGAGTAGGAGGAGAAGAGGGAGAGGAAGTTTCAGCCAGCTTGATGGATGGAGTTGGCTTCAATATGATGATATAAACACGGTCTTTTGTCGGCTCTGTACATCAATGCCGACCCATGCTGACAAGTAAGTGAAGAGTAGAAAATATAAAGGTATTTGCTTTAGGGAAATGTCCCAGCAGTTTAGGAGAATGAAGGCTCTAATCTAATCTATTACTAAGCCATTACATTTCTAACTCCTGATGACAGGAAGGCAGAAAGCGCATTATACTAATAATAATACTCATAGCAGAAATGTCACCCTCCTTTTTTTCTTTAACAATGACCACAATATAATCATTTTAATAAACCAAATATGAACAATTGAGGAAAATGAGGAAGAACTGATGATTCAAATGCTGTAGTAATGTAGTTTGTGCATAAATTACTATTGCAACAAATGTGTTAATTTTCTTCATTGTTAGAGTTAATTTTTGTGGACGAATGCTCTCGGGCCAGTGGTTACAATGTGGGGCCAGTGGTTACAATGTGGGGCCAGTGGTTACAATGTGGGGCCAGTGGTTACAATGTGGGGCCAGTGGTTACAATGTGGGGCCAGTGAGAATGAAATTACCCTTTTTACCCTTAAAGGGGACCTATCATGCAAAATGCACTTTTGTACGTCTTTTATACATGAATATGTGTCCCCGGTGTTCCAGGGAACTCACCAAGTGTCAGAAAACACAACCCTCTCTATTTTCCTCCATACCCAAATCTCTAAAAAAGAGGCTGCAACGGATCTGATAAAAACTGATCCAGATTTGAACACTGTCCTGACGTCAGGACAGTGGCGCTACGGCTATTGGACCAACTCCACCAATCAGGAGGAGACAGCCACGGCCATTGCCGTTCGAAAGCGCTGGAGACGCTGTAGTACATATGCCAGGCCTGTAGATGGTGCTGTTCTCACTGAATCTGCCCAGAGCTAGAAATTGTCAAATTGAGCAAAATGTATAAATATGCCTTATATAGGTATGGTCCTACACTAGATTATTCAAATATAGCATGATAGGTCCACTTTAATGTCTACCCCTGCCAACATCTACAAATGTTTTGGACGTTTTTTTAAAAGAGTAACTCCAAACTTAAACCTTCAAATCCAACAGAAACATTTGTATAATTTGAAGCAGTAGTTTTAATGTTAAAGTTGACGGTATCATCCGTAGAGTTCCTCTTTAAACAGAAAGTATGATTTGTAGGTTGTTCACAGGTCTGCAGAGTTCACACTTCATGTCACAGCTTCTAAAGGTTTCACAGGTTTGTGCTCGCTGTTCACTGAAACCACAGCATGGGCTTCACTCTGCACCTTTTGAAACAAGTATACATACTGACAACATCTTTTTTCCCTGCTTTAATGCCACTAAATTATTGGAAAATATTCCCAAAAAGATGTTTGGTCTTAATCTGAATCCAGCACATTAAGCACCAAGTTATTATCGTCTATTTATTATCTAATTTATATTACCTTAAATACACGAGCACACAACACGCACTGCATGAAACCTGTACCTGATCCAGGTCTCACACACACACACACACACACACACACACACACACACACACACACACACACACACACACACACACACACACACACACACACACACACACACACACACACACACACACACACACACACACACACACACACACACACACACACACACACACACACACACACACACACACACACACACACACTGTGTCTCTGCAGGTTTCTGGCTCAGTTTTGTTTGACTCCATCTGTTATCTGATACCCAGTAATTGAAGGTTTAGTTCTCCAGAACCACAAACAACATGGTTACTGTGTTCAGGTTTGACAAGAAAATTAAAACCAGAGTCACTGTTATCATAATAATCCACACAACACAGAACACACTTTTTAAAGGGGCTAAAGTCTAATAAAGAAATAACCAAGTGTACCAAGTTGTATTTGTCGCAGCGGTATTAAGAGGACATTCAGGAGCCGGTGTCAACAACAACAACCTCCTAATTATTAGTTATTATAAACATCATAATAATCACAGCTGAGTCCATTTTTGAAACATGTTTGAAAATGTTTCATTGATTAATTGTCTTCCTCTGGTGAGAAAACAATCTCTGGTTTATATATATATAGTAGTGTTTGTTGCACTTTGTCGCCTCCTGGTGGTACAGCCGAGAAATGCAGGATGACACCAAATAGGTATTTCGTTTATATGTAATGTATTTATTTAGTAATAATTCAATAATAATTATTCAGTAAATCACACTAGATATATATTGAATGCACATTTGAAATGCATAAATAAGTATTGCCATTGCGTAAATTAATATGCCTTAAATAAATAAAAATGGCTTTAAAAATATCAATTTGACGTCTCTAAGCAGTTGACCAATCACAACAGAGCCGGCCAGCTAACCAATCGGAGCAGACTGGGCTCTGGTTTTAGACAGAGGGTGAAAAGAGGTGCTGCAGCACAGGCAGTATGAGAAAAATAAAGAGCTTTTTGAACATTAAAGCATGGAGACATGTCCCAGTAGAGACACTACATACTGATATACACCTGAACATCAGCAGGAGAGGACTCTTTAAAGTAGAGACACTACATACTGATATACACCTGAACATCAGCAGGAGAGGACTCTTTAAAGTAGAGACACTACATACTGATATACACCTGAACATCAGCAGGAGAGGACTCTTTAAAGTAGAGACACTACATACTGATATACACCTGAACATCAGCAGGAGAGGACTCTTTAAAGTAGAGACACTACATACTGATATACACCTGAACATCAGCAGGAGAGGACTCTTTAAAGTAGAGACACTACATACTGATATACACCTGAACATCAGCAGGAGAGGACTCTTTAAAGTAGAGACACTACATACTGATATACACCTGAACATCAGCAGGAGAGGACTCTTTAAAGTAGAGACACTACATACTGATATACACCTGAACATCAGCAGGAGAGGACTCTTTAAAGTAGAGACACTACATACTGATATACACCTGAACATCAGCAGGAGAGGACTCTTTAAAGTAGAGACACTACATACTGATATACACCTGAACATCAGCAGGAGAGGACTCTTTAAAGTAGAGACACTACATACTGATATACACCTGAACATCAGCAGGAGAGGACTCTTTAAAAGTCTAAAGTTGTATATATATCTAATATACTTAAATAAAGTCATGACAGGTTATCACATGATCGAGTTTTCAGCAAAGATATAAATATTCAGTGGCAGCTTTATGGACAGATGAAACACTCAGAGCAGATTATACCGATATACATAAAGCTTAACTTAACTGCGTGCGTGCGTGCGTGCGTGTGTGCGTGCGTGTTTATAAGAAGAAGTATAGGATTACAGCTGCTTTAATGTTTTCTGCTTTAAAGTCACTTCGGGACATTTTACATTAAACAAAGAGGAATATCTGGTTCTCTAAAAATAAAAAGGTTTATTGATCAAACACTTTCACACTGATTATACGTTTATATTTAATATTTCATTATATACTTCTGATATTCATTGACTTTGTCTCAGATTTTCTTCCATATTTATCTTTAAAAACTGATTTATTTGACATATTTTTGTGGTATTTATTTGACCATGCTGGAACGCAGGGTGTGTTAAATCTCCTGGACGGTGAGGCGGCCAAACACTTTGCTTTTGGGAAATGTTCAAACATAAAGCCGGAAGAATTTTAAACCCACGTGTCGACTGACTGCTTTGCTCATTTTAAGTAATGCTTAGTAATGCTCTCAGATCACACATGAGAGGTCAGTTATTACCAAAACCTACACTTATACAATTATTGTGACTGTCAACAAATTTGCATTATGGTGTCTTGTTATCAAAATACCAAAAAATCATATAATGCTTGTGGGGGAAACTTCTGAAGCAATTGGAAACAGGACTCAGAGAGACACGAGGAGAGCTGGAGCTTTGATGGCAAACACTGACGGTTTATTTGGAGTTACGGCCGGAGACAGGTGGTGTGTCACGAGTTGACTCAGCGGTTGCCAAACCAATTCTGAAGAACTCTTCTGTATCTCGAGGTTTTAACTAGTTCGGAGTGTAATAATCAACATTCTTTATCAGTGAGACTAAACAATTATGGACCCTGAATCTAACTAGAGCTCTCGTCCATAGGAAAGAATGTGCGCCAGGGAACCTACGTCCCTGAACAGTAAACGACCTCATGGCGGCTTGTGCTCGGTCATAGACTGGCAACAACAATGCGCCCAAGCTGCCCCTCCTTAAGAGAGATAGCAGCAATACCCAAGGCCGTAGACCTATGCCGTGGGAAAGGAAACAGTGAGAGGAGAACATGATGAACTGGGTCGAAGGTTGAATACCTAAGCTAATTATTCCCTAACAGTGGTTTTAGTGCTAAACCCTCCCCCACCTGTCTACCAATAAAACACAATTCATCACAAAACAATGTAAAGCTCTAGCAATAATAAAACAGATGAAAACATTCAGTTATATAAAATACAGGTCAGGATAAATTCTTCAGTGCTGCCGAGAAAGCTGGCCATTTATTTAATTTTATTAACTAATACAAATAAAATATGTTAAAGGCATACAAGGTATTTTTACAGCAGCAACAGCGGCTTGAATGACTGTGTTAAACTCGCCCGTTATTAAACATGATACTGTTTCATGAAGAGTTTTTGTGTTGATGACAAAATCTGAAAAAATATGAATTTACCATTTTCTTTTACAGTCGAGTTTGTATAAGTAGAAAACCAGCAGTAGAGGTTTGAAGAACCAGAAAGTAAAATGCTAGATTCTGTCTGTTTTATTTTTTTCAAACATCTCTTTATTAGTTTTTATGCATAGAAACGCAAGGTTTTGGACAGAAAGCCAAATTCGTACCATCCTTGAAAAACACAATTTCTTGAGCTTTGACAATTTTAAGTCTTTTAAAAGTATGTGCTTTATTTATAAATGTTTACATGGACTGCCCATGTTTGGTGTTCCCAACCCTACTATATATATATATATGCCTATAATATTTAATTACGCTATAAAAGAGCGTAATTAAAACTTTGATCTCTCTCTCTTCCCCCCTCTTTAGTTCCCCACTAACGGCAGTAATCATATCCACATCCCGGCTCTCAGTGTGGACGGCCTCTCCACTCCTGTGGTTCTTTCCCCCGGACCCCAGAAGCCCTGAGTCTCCTCCCCGCTCACAGAGCTCCTCACTGGGCTCACAACTCACCTCGCCTCCCCGAAGGAGATCTGGACCTCCAGTGAAAACCAGGAACCACGTAGTGTTTGGGCGCTTCACTGGTAAGACTGGGAGATGCAGATTTTAGTCAATGGGGATGTTTCACTCGAATACTCTGGAGAAATCATCGTCAGGAGTCCCAGAGATTTAAAAACCCCTGTTCTGAGATTATATTTAAAGGTGCAGAGAGCAGGATGTCTGGGCTTCATCCTCCTTTGACTCTCATGTCTGTCAGAGGTTTTATTAGCCATGATAGATTGGAGACACGGGGAATAACGGGACACTTGAACGCAACTTGAGAAGACGGACGAGGTGGAGGGATCTATTTTTTCTACTTCTAACGGGGCTGCAACCACCGACGGTACTTACGGATATTTTGAATGGATGTAACCGTTGTTTTCTGTAAAACATAACGGAGAAAAGCGGCAAACTGGAACCAGAGTTTTTACTGGAGAAACTTTGATTTAATATAGATTATTAAACCTGAAGGCCTGTCAGACGTTTTTAAAAGAACCAGAACTTGAACTCAAGGAAACTTCTGGATTTTCCTCAAAAATCGTCCTTTTCGGGGCTCTTTATCGTCTGTTTCTTTTATAAAAAGTGCTTATTTATTCCTGTTTACGCCCTATCTCTGCAGGGCGAGCTTGATTTGATGACTTTTATTCCTGTTGGATCGTTCATTTTATAAACCCCCCCCCCCTCCGCTGGATTTATCAGACTTGTCAGGACGCTTTAGGGGATTTTGCTTCGCTCTTATTGGCCGCTTTTTTAACGGCCACGCCTTTTTCTCCAGTTATGCATGGCCTGTTATTGGCTGAACTACTCCACATGACTTTTGAACGGACCAATCACAGAAGAGGTATGATGATGGACCTGAGCTACACAAAGCCAAGTTATTTCTCTATCAAAGTCTCTCTAAATGTGACAGATTGTATATTTTCTAAAAGAGTCTTTGACGAAGACGAACTGAAGTGACTCGAGCACGACGAGAGTTTTATTTGTCACATTCCTCGGGCTTTAACGCGCTGATAGGTGTTTGTTTTAGTGATAAATTACCGCTAATCATTTTAATTTCAGCGTTCATTCCAGACGTAAGCAGATCTTTGTTGAGCAGCTTCTAACTATGAATGTTTTTTTCTGCGTATTGATCCTAAAAGCCTCGGATCCTTGGTGTTGTACCGATGCAGTGATGTTGCCACAGGTTTTTAATCACATCAGTTTTTAGCACAAATAATGGTCCAGTTTTGTAGGATTTGACGGGTTTATCGGCACAAAAGTTATATAATGATCATAACTGATGTTCTCATTAAGGTGTAGTCACAAAAAAATGGAAGAATCGTGTTTTTGTTAGGTGGAAATGAGCCCTTCGTAACTATAGAAAACATGAGTCTGCCATGTATCTACAGAAGCCCAGAAGGGACAAACCAAACTTTTGTCAGCTTGGGTTTAGTGTCCTGTGAATGCACCAGAAGATGAAGAAAATAAGAGGACTACATTTTTGTTTTGTGGCTCCGTGAAGGTTATACTCAAATCCTCTGAGATGCACAATGTTTGAAAACTTGTGGCAACATCAAAATCTGCAGAAACAGACACGTTTTCTAGAGTAAACCTTAAGTTTTGTGTTCAAAGTAGGGCTGTACCGAAGAGTTGGAAACGTTATTTTTGGCATGTCTATTTATGGAGTTTGAATCGAATTTGTGCACACTGTCAGACAAAGATTAGGGCTGCACAAAAGTGTTGTAAAGTCTTAAAGTTAACATTTAATAATTTCTAAAATGGTTTTTTATCCATAAGTAAATCTATATTTGTTAAAAAACACAATATTCTTACTTTAAAAATACTGTTTGCTATCCCGCATGCTGCAAACAAAGGGAGGCAACAGTTATATGCATTAATATATATAATTGATATATAATTTGAAAACTATTCAGTCAAAAGTCAAATTTAATAATTTTACTCAGATTGAGGATTTTGTTTTGAGGATGGTTTTAAAGGGGATTTAGGGTAATTAAATATGAGAAAAACGACAGATAGTAAGAGAACAGAAGCTTTGAATGTATACAAAATAATTAAAATAGAGACATTCGGTACAGCTCTCACAGAAAGGCCCAAAAAACAGCTGCACATTTTCTACAAAGTTTTTCGGGTGATTTTGAAGCAAAAACTGACCCTTGTTATGGTTCTTCTGAACAGACTGTTGTTGTTGTTGTTATTGTTGTTGTTCTTATTGATGCTGGCTTAGCTCTGTTGTTGCCACGGTAACCTGACCCGACTGTTGTTGTCGCCGTTGTTGTCGTTGTTGCTGCTGCTGCGGAGCATCTGACGCTCCTCCCCGTGATGACGCTGTTATTAACGTGTTGCTACGCTACTGTGTGTGTGACGCCGAGGCTGAGGACACACACACACACACACACACACACACACACACACACACACACACACACACACACACACACACACACACACACACACACACTCAGGAACTGATGCTGTGGCTTAAATTAAAACGACAGTAACATTGAATACTGTTAGCTCGCTGCAAAAAGTAAAAATACGTCGAATAAATGACGGCCGTGGCGACATATTTAAATAACACAGGATGTGACGTACACTACTGTTGAAAAGTTGTTAATATTAAAATAATATAAAGCTTGATTGGGTACCGTCAAATGTTTGTTTACTAAAATATTTAATAGGTATACAAGGCTTTAAAAATATAGGTTTTAGGGTTTCTACAAGGTCTTAAAGGCTTAATTTTAACAGCTTTAAAATGGGAACAAAGTATTTTTTTGGGGCCAAAATAAAGTGGGACGAGTACTTAATTAATGAATAGATAAATAAGTAAGCAGTCAATAATCATCGAGGGTTTCTTACGCTTTTTTGGACTGCAAATCAAAAACGATGCAATTCAAATGTTAATTTCCCCCGTTGTGCAACACTTTGGGAACATTTACTACATTGAAGTTTGATCAAAATCTATTTTAAATACATTGTTTAGCTAAATCCCTTTCACTGACAACAGTTCTTGGCTTGTGAACCCTTTCAGCTGCTTTCAATGTTGTTGTTATTTATTTATCTACCACTTTATATAATGTTTGACACTCAGATTTCAGCACAGAGGTATTTAATCAGCCTGGAAAAAGATCCAAAATGTCCTCAGCTGTCGCACCTAACTTGAGACATTTAAATATAAACGTCTCCACACATTTTAAACCACTGCTCAGTTCCTGACGCTGTGATTTCCCAGCCTCGGCGGTGACATGAACGCAGCACCAAGCCATCGTGTTTCGACTGTTCCTTCTTCTTCTACTACTACAGCATGACTCTATTTTTCTATCAGAGACGCCGTGTATCTAACGAGTTTAAAGAGCGACGAAGCCTTAACGACGAGCTGCATCTTCATCGTGTTTTTAAAAAGAGATTTCCTCCAGATGATGAAGATGATGAAGAAGAAGAAGAAAAATAATAAGCCATTTTTAGAGAAAAAAGCTGAACTTTGGACGAAGGTTTTTGAGTCTTTTAACGTTGAGTTTCTCTCACCAGCAGAACAGGAAGAATGTTTTTATATCGATCAAGAATTGTACGCTTTCTTGGACGTACGCTGTAAAAAATGATGTGCCACTTTAAAGAGGGAATTATGTAAAAACAATTATAAATCAAAATTATATTTAAAAATGTTTTATAACATATATTTAGTTTTTAAAATAGTGTTTTTTGGTATTCCAACGTAACAATATGAAGGTCTAATATTTTTCCGTTTAGTGATTCCTTATTCATTCATCTTATTTTATTGATTACTTGAAACAGAAAATGACAAAGATTAATCAGAAAACCTGTAATGTTTACATAAAAAAGAAATCAGAAAGCTTGTATTAATTACAAGCTGTATAGAGAGGCGGAGTCTCTCCCTTTCCGGTGGACCTCCATGGGACCTTATTTCAGAAAAATGATGTATTGAAGTCAATAGCGAGAGAGAAAACGTATCTTTCGATCCCGTTTGAATTGTGCCATGAATTACACATATGATGTTTGTCAATCTTAAAAAATCATTTCCATGTAAAAAAAGTCACAGTTTGTCGTAAAACTGTTGAAATATAAGACTATGAAAAATACGCAACTAGAAAAACTACAAATCCCAGAGTCGCGTAAGTGATGTCATAATTGTTTTCCTCCGCTAAATATAAGAAATAGCTAAGATAACTTTAACAAGATGCCTGTGTGCTTTGTACCAGGTTGTTATCATACCAGCAATGGGTCTTGCTCGTTCTTTCGCTTCCCGTCTGATGAAAGGACCAGGAGTGGCTTGATCAAGTTAGCTACCTAGCTAGTAGCAAGCACGTTAGTTAGCATTACAGCCTTAGCCTTGTCATTTTTATTAGCCTTAACATGAAGTAACATTAAGTAACCCAAAATGTTAAACAGTAAGAGTAGTAGTCATATTGACTTCAATACATAATTTTTCCGAAATAAGGTCCCATGGAGGTCCACCGGAAAGGAAGGGACTTCACATATAACACATGCGTCACTTCCGGGCAAAAATGACGGCTCCGCCCACTTTTGGGGGAAAACAAAGCTGTCATTTGAATGGCGGTCAATACAAATTCTGAAGTTTTTGCCAATCCGATCAGACATTTAAGAAAACCGTGGATTTTTGGATCTTCAAAGAGCCCAATGGCCAGACAGGCAAACAATTACATGAAATCATTGGAAATCCAAGATCGGGCTCGATACAGTATATGGTTAAATATAGCAGTAGGTGATCGATGTCCATAGATGAGAGTAACATCTACGTCACTTCCGGGCGAAAATTACAGCCCCGCCCACTTTTGGGGGAATTTGAATGGCGATCGAGCCTGAAGCATTGATGTATAATAAGAACTGGATACAGTGTGGGAGGCGGGGTCTTGTTCTTTCCTATGAGAGCTGCTCATTGGCTGATGAGGACAAACTATGGCCCAACTTTTGAGAGAGCAAAACGTCACAGATTACCCATCATGCCTGGCTGTCAGAGCAGAAGAACCCGTATGTGCGCTCACAGAGCATGCGCCCCTTAAGCCCCGCCCCCTGAGCTCCCACTCTCGGCTCACTAGAATGAATGGAGACAGAAAATAAATCTAGATTCGGCTTTTAGTGCATTTTACAACTTTAAGGACCTAATGATTATAATAAGGACTATAAAATAGTTCATACTGGGTCGTTTATTTAGTTTAAAAAAAAGTATCCGCTGATTTACAGACGTCTCTTTCCCAATGTTAGTCAATGGGGAAAAGTCTTTCTGGGCCCAGTGACGTCACAGACTGATACGGAAATTGTAGTACCGCCGTTTGGACACAACGAATATTTTCATCAGAGTCCGGCGCACTTCCTGGGGGCTTGGTATAGATGAGAGTAACATCTACGTCACTTCCGGACAAAAATCACCACTTTTGGGGGAAAACAAAGCTGTAATTTGAACGGCGGTCAATACAAATTCAGAAGTTTTTACCAATCCGATCAGAAATGTAAGAAAACCCTGGATTTTCTGATCTTCAAAGAGCCCGATTACGATGGCCAGACAGGCAAACAATTACATGAAATCATTGGAAATCGAAGATCGGGCTCGATATATATGTAGGCGATTGATGAGAGTAACATCTACGTCACTTTACGGTCACGCCCACTTTTGGGGGACACCAACGCTGTCATTTGAAGGGCGATCGAGCCTGAAGCCACAGAGCTCTTCTGTTACTGTCCTTTGTTCTTAGAGGAAGTACAGAAACACTGAACTCTGGATTTGTTTTAATGCTTGAGGTGCAATAAACGACACAGCCGCTTTTTGGCATGATAAAACAATTATTTTCCGCCTCGCTCATGAGAGTAACAGCTGGCGAGATTACAGCCATTTTAATTTAACCATATATCAAGCCCGATCGTCGATTTCCAATGATTTCATGTAATTGTGTTGCCTGACTGGCCATCGTAATCGGGCTCTTTGAAGATCCAGAAATCCACGGTTTTCAAACATTTCCGATCGGATTGGCAAAAACTTCAGAATTTGTATTGACCGCCATTCAAATGACAGCTTTGTTTTCCCCCAAAAGTGGGCGGGGCCGTACATTTCGCCCGGAAGTGACGTGGGTGTTACTCTCATCTATCAATTATTATTAAAAAAAAAAAACCATAATATATATATCAGTCGGTATGAGATCAAATTGAATAGAAACAATAGAAATGTAATTACGATGTCCCTTTGTTTCTGCAGGAGCATGTCGCATTACGCAAGGATAAAATAAATACATGAATAAACTGGAAATATAATTTAAAAATGCATTTTTTTACAGAAATAAATATGTTATAAAAGTTAAATATTTCCCTTTGTTATGTAGTGGAGTAGAAAATGGGATATACTCAATAAAGTGTAATTCAATACAACATTTAAATATGTAAATGTCCTATGGCGGCTAGATTATTAGAACAATGATCCTGAATATTCTGGTCAATATTGAGATTTTTGAATATTAAGAATTTATTGAATTGTCCTTTTTAAATAATTGTTTCACACCGGTGGATATCCTTGACATTTACATATAATTCTACTTTAAACCAATTAAAAGGAAAGGTTACCCTGTTTACATAATTGTTGGAAGCAATCATCATAATTTCTAATAATAAAAATTACCAAAAGTCTAGAGTCTGTGGGGGCCCTAGGCAAAAATTCACCGGGGGCCCCTCGAACCAGCTTTCATCACCATCAGTGGCGCCCAAACACACTCTCCCCCCCCCCCCCCCAAGAGCGGAGCAAGGCAACGAAACTTAAAATGAGAAGCAGCATTTTACGGCGCGCTATGCATGGGGCCGCCTTGAGGGGGTTTCCCGACATGTCGTTGCAGTAAATTAAAGGGTGTTTCATGTTGTCGTTGCTGTGGACCTTCTTAATCTACCTTCTTTGGGGGCCCCCTTCTGGTCCGGGGGCCCCAAGCCGTTGCCTGCCTTGCCTGTTCGCAAGCGGCGCCCCTGGTTGGAATTTCTAATTAAAAAAAATGACCAAAATCTCCTCCGATCATTTAAATCAGTCTTAATTTATATATTAAAATGGAGAGGTGTAGTCCCCAGTTTATTAAGCTTTTATTTGAATGTTGAACTTCTGTTGTAAGTGGAGTTTCCTCATTATTTCGAAGTAAAACTGGCACATTATTTTTCACACGTGTCCATTAATCCACAGAAAGACGAGGGGTTTGTGAGCGGATCATAAAGACGAGATGTTCTGTGAAGACGATCCCATGTTGTAAAGCACAGCTCTCATTAACGTGTTTTATTCTCTGATCGCTTGAAGTTTCTCTACATTCATATATTTAAAACATCTGGAGCTTTCTGTGTGACCCGCTGTGGAGAATCACATCGATCTGAAGTGAGTTCATCATGAAATTAGGGATTTCTCTACACGTTTTTCATCGTGTAACGTCCGTCATCTCACACGGCCAAAAGTATGACGATCACTTCCTAAAAATCATCCAGCTAAATTTCAAAAGAACAGATACTGTTTTACATTTGATAAAAATGTCACGAGTCGAGACGTCAAGGCGTTTAAATCACTTTTAAGGATCAATTAGGAGGGGGGAGAAGTACTCAGATCGTGTACTTGAGTAAAAGTAGAAGTACTCAGATCGTGTACTTCAGTAAAAGTAGAAGTACTCAGATCGTGTACTTCAGTAAAAGTAGAAGTACTCAGATCTTGTACTTGAGTAAAAGTTCTCAGATCTTATACTTGAGTAAAAGTAGAAGTACTCAGATCTTGTTCTTAAGTAAAAGTAGAAGTACTCAGATCTTGTACTTGAGTAAAAGTAGAAGTACTCAGATCTTGTACTTGAGTAAAAGTAGAAGTACTCAGAGTCTAAATGTTCCTCAAGTAAAAGTAGAAAAGTATTATCATCAAAATATAGTTAAAGTACCAAAAGATGACCACATGCTTTTGGCCGTGAAATTATTGTACAGGTACTGATGATCACTGAAAATAATCAGACAGGAAGCTCTGGAGTCAGATGATTGACAGGTCGTGTGATGATTGACAGGTCGTGTGATGATTGACAGGTCGTGTGATGATTGACAGGTCGTTAAAAGAGCTAACTTCTTACCCTTTTTTACATCAGATGTTTTGTGTACATAGATGAAATATAATCTGAACATACAAATCTATATATTCTGTACGGCTGAGGGTATGTTGATAACGTGCTGTTTTCTGTGGCCAATCGTCGCTGTCAGATCCTGCGTGGTCCCGCCCCTCCTCGGCTCTGATTGGCCGAGGGGTTTATTGATGTAAAGGGGCGGGGCCTGCTTTTATTTTTCTGAGACAGAGTTCTATGTGTCATTTACTGGAGAAAAATATTAAAAGAAAAGCTATTTTTTATGGACTTGATTTTGTTGGTGTTGATGATTTTAGACATGATTCCTCTTGTTTTTCACACGCCAAACACAACTGTTTTTGTACAAATACCTCAAATTAACTACACATTTCAGGTATTTGTACTTCACCTGAGTATTTTCCTCTCTTGTCTCCTCTCTTATCTTTGTTCATGTCTCCTTTCTTTGTCTCTCTTGTCTACTTTTCTCATGTCCTTGTGTCCTCTCTTGTGTCCTTTCCTCGCTTCCATCTACTCCTTATATCCTCATCTGTATTTACACTCTTGTCTACTCTCCTATATCCCCTATTGTGTTCCCTCCTTGCCTTATCTCCTAGTATCCTATTATTGTCTCCTCTCCATATATCCTTGTCTCCTCTTTTGTCCTCTCTTGGTTCCTCTCCTGCCTGTCCTCCCTCATCTCTTCTCTTGTCCTCTCTTGTCTCCTTTCTCATCTTATCCCTTGTCTCCTCACCTCATTTTCTTTACTGTCTTCTACTTTGTCTCCTTGTCTCCTCTTCTCGTCTCCTTTAATTGTCTTCTCTCACTGTCTTTCAACTGTATCTTTCTTGTCTACTAATGTTTCATCTCTCGTCTCTTCTCTCCTCTTTTGTTTCATCTCCTCTCCTCTCTCCTCTCCTCTCTTTATATTTCTACTTCTTACTGATTTAGTTAACAAGCTAACAAATTAAGATTTTTACAAAATATATATGTAACATGTTTATAAAAGAAAAGGTGTTTTGTTATAAATCAAATTGAACAATTAGTCTCATATGGAATTTGTTGAATCACATAAAACAAATTGGAAATGATTTGATGGTTTGAACCATATTTTACTGAGTTGTTCGAATATCTGATCATGAAGTTAATCTGTGTTTACGTCTGAACTCTGAAATGTGTTTCCCCCTCATGTTTTCAGATGATTCATAATCTGCTGACTCATCACTTATGATCTAAACCCTGATCAATAACACACACACACACACACACACACACACACACACACACACACAACCACACACACACACACAGACACACACACACATACACACACACACATACATACACACACACACACACACAGACACACACACACATACAACACACACACACACACAACACACACACACACACACACACACACACACACACACAGCAGTGATCGATAGGATTTCTCCACGAGCTGAAATGAATCTGCTGACAGCGACATAAACCGGAATCACTACAAGAAGCACATGATGTTTGATTTGATGAAATAATCGTACAGTTATTAATTCCTCCTAAATAAATGTACATTTTTCTTTACATGTTTCAAATGCTATTATCATTTTACATTTGTTATTATCATTATAAGTTGTATTAGCCATGCTTCTCCTCCATATATACAGACATAAGGTCAGCCCCATCAGTATCATGATGAATGTATTTATTTTGAATGAATTATGATTTATTAATCAGGCATGTGGCACAGTGAGTTAGTGCGTTGATGTTGGGATCAGGGGGGCACAGGTTCAAACCCCCCACACACACACACACACACACACACACACACACAGAGAGAGAGAGATACACTCCTGATGGGAGTTAATGTTTACTTCAGTGCTAATCCAAACTAAGCTGGATTTCAGAGGCTGCAGGATTGTTTTCACTCAGCGGGAGTTCAGTCTGGGAAAAACACACACACACACACACACACACACACACACACAGCTGAGTACAGGCTGACATACATTTACAGATAAAACAGGTTGGCAGAAAAACAGCACTGCATTGTGGGAGTTTCTGTGGTCAGAAACAAGCCCTGTTTCTCGCTTGAGGCCAGGAAAAGTCTCTGTGACCTTTTGACCTGTGCTGGACTATAGAGTGGTGAAGTCCCTCCCTTTCCGGTGGACCTCCATGGGACCTTATTTCGGAAAAGTTATGCATTGAAGTCAATGGGGAGAGAAAGATTATCTTTCGATCCCGTTTGAATTGTGCCACGAATTACACATATGATGTTTGTCAATTTAAACGATAAATCAAAAAAATTAAAATGTGTCGTAAAACTGTGAAATAACACTTTTGTTTGTGTGAAACCGCTCAATGAACTCCATCTCCCGTCTCGCACCACACACCAAGACGGCCGTCACGTTGGCACATTTCACTTCTTTCTTTCAGAATGAGGCGGAAAGTATTAAAAGAGGTGAAAATCACTCCAAGTCTGGGCACGTTGAGAGCTGTACATACACACAAGGGGAGTTAGTCGGTTCGTAAGAGCCAGCATGCGGGACCGGGACTCTGGGATTTGTAGTCTTTCTAGTTGCGTATTTTTCATAGTCTTATATTTCAACAGTTTTACGACAAACTGTGACTTTTTTGACATGGAAATGATTATTTAAGATTGACAAACATCATATGTGTAATTCGTGGCACAATTCAAACGGGATCGAAATATAATCTTTCTCTCCCCATTGACTTCAATGCATAATTTTTCCGAAATAAGGTCCCATGGACCGGAAGTAGATGGGCGGGACTTCGCCTCTCTTTGGGGATCTGATCTGTATGAATGCAGATCATCTGCTCAAGTTAGATGCCGCCAATCACAGCGCGCTGAGATGTGTTACTAACTGTAAAGTATGAACTCATGACTGGACCCTGTATGCCAGAGCAGGTCTGCCTTTACTTCACTTTTTCTGTTTCATGTTTTTATGTCTTCATGTGGAAGAAAGTTAAAACAGCTGCATTTTTTTTATCAAATATTATTCACAGTTATTTAATTCTCTAATTTTATATAAATATTTGTGTTCATATTATTTTAAAATAGAGCGACAGGGACAATATTCCTGAAGTTAACACCAGAGAGACCGACAGGAGAGAGAGAGACAGGAGAGAGACACCAGAGAGACAGACAGTGAGCAGAGACAGCAGAGAGACAGACAGGAGAGAGAGAGACAGCAGAGAGACAGACAGGAGAGAGAGACAGGAGAGAGAGAGAGACAGACAGGAGAGAGAGAGACAGGAGAGAGAGACAGACACCAGAGAGACAGACAGGAGAGAGAGAGACAGGAGAGAGACAGGAGAGAGACACACCAGAGAGACAGACAGGAGAGAGACAGGAGAGAGAGAGAGACAGGAGAGAGACAGACAGGAGAGAGAGAGAGAGAGAGAGAGACAGGAGAGAGACAGACAGCAGAGAGACAAACAGAGAGACAGACAGCAGAGAGACAGACAGGAGAGAGACAGACAGCAGAGAGACAAACAGAGAGACAGACAGCAGAGAGACAGACAGGAGAGAGAGAGACAGCAGAGAGACAGACAGCAGAGAGAGAGACAGCAGAGAGACAGACAGCAGAGAGACAGACAGCAGAGAGAGAGACAGCAGAGAGACAGACAGCAGAGAGACAGACAGCAGAGAGAGAGACAGCAGAGAGACAGACAGGAGAGAGAGAGACAGCAGAGAGACAGACAGGAGAGAGACAGACAGCAGAGAGAGAGACAGCAGAGAGACAGACAGGAGAGAGACAGACAGGAGAGAGAGAGAAAGCAGAGAGACAGACAGGAGAGAGACAGACAGGAGAGAGAGAGAAAGCAGAGAGACAGACAGGAGAGAGACAGACAGGAGAGAGACAGACAGGAGAGAGACAGACAGGAGAGAATATATTTGTGTTTAACTTACTAAGAGTAAAACTTTTCTTACATTGTTGTTATTTTCTTCTCATTACTCATCTGACGTCCCCTCAGATCCATCTGGTGACTCTTTAGAGGGGCCTGACCCATAGTTTGGAAACCACTGTACTAAAGTAGCTGGGAGTGAAAGCAGCAACAACAGTGACATCATGCTCTTCATCTTCATCATCATCATCTTCCTCAAATGTATCATAGTAAAGAAACGCTGAGTCAGATTTA
Source organism: Trematomus bernacchii (assembly GCF_902827165.1). Classification (NCBI taxonomy): domain Eukaryota; kingdom Metazoa; phylum Chordata; class Actinopteri; order Perciformes; family Nototheniidae; genus Trematomus; species Trematomus bernacchii. The sequence continues at coordinate 606,281 of NW_022987615.1, forward strand.
CTGGATCACATCATGACAGCAGACGTCTCACATTACATCACAACGTGCGTGTGTGTGTGTGTGTGTGTGTGTGTGTGTGTGTGTGTGTGTGTGTGTGTGTGTGTGTGTGTGTGTGTGTGTGTGTGTGTGTGTGTGTGTGTGTGTGTGTGTGTGTGTGTGTGTGTGTGTTTTATAGATTTTAAACACTGCTTTTACAGTTTCTATAATTGTATTTTATTGTCTAGTTAATTTAATAAAATAAATGTCATGTCTTTCAGATGTTTTTCATTTTTTTATATAATAATAATAATAACAACACAATGAGGCCTTAAACACTTCCGACTTTCTCCAGCTTAGCATTTCTCATAACCTTTCTCTAAATTAAAGTAATTGTTTTGATGTATTTACTTTGTTATAGTTTGTAAGGTTTTTGTAGTTTTATTTTTTTGCAGTTTTATAACTTTCACAGTTTTACAGTTTTTTTTAAATATGTTTTAACAGCATTTACAGTACTTTAGTTTGCACTGTTGTAATATTTCTATTTTTTTACAGTTTTATATTTTACATATTTTTAGCAGTTTTATCGTTTTCACATTTTTTCAAATATTCTAGATTAAAAAAATTCTATTTTTACTGTTTTGTTTTTTTACAGTCTTTACAGCGCAGGCTACATGTCGTGCTCAAGTGATGAAGATATAAAGAGACACCAGAGAGACAGACAGGAGAGAGAGAGAGACGAGAGAGAGACAGACACCAGAGAGACAGACAGGAGAGAGAGACGAGAGAGAGACAGGAGAGAGACAGAGAGACAGACAGGAGAGAGAGACAGAGAGACAGACAGACAGGAGAGAGACAGACAGACAGGAGAGAGAGACGAGAGAGAGACAGGAGAGAGACAGAGAGACAGACAGACAGGAGAGAGAGACGAGAGAGAGACAGGAGAGAGAGACGAGAGAGAGACAGGAGAGAGACAGAGAGACAGACAGGAGAGAGAGAGAGAGACAGACAGACAGGAGAGAGAGACGAAAGAGAGACAGGAGAGAGACAGAGAGACAGACAGACAGGAGAGAGAGACGAGAGAGAGACAGGAGAGAGACAGAGAGACAGACAGGAGAGAGAGACAGACAGACAGACAGACAGGAGAGAGAGAGAGACAGACAGACAGACAGGAGAGACAGACAGACAGCAGAGAGACAGACAGGAGAGAGACAGACAGCAGAGAGACAGACAGGAGAGAGAGAGACGAGAGAGAGACAGGAGAGAGACAGAGAGACAGACAGGAGAGAGAGACGAGAGAGAGACAGGAGAGAGACAGAGAGACAGACAGGAGAGAGACAGACAGCAGAGAGACAGACAGGAAAGTGTAGGCAGAGAATCGCAGACTCACAGAGAGTCATTACAAGAATCTGGAGCATTACGTCATGTCACCCCCCCCCTCCCTCCATCACCTCTGTGCAGCATCCGGGCTCTGATTGGTCCATCTCCCGGTGGCCTACAAACCTGATTGGTTGATGGGGTGTCAGCTGCTGCAGACCTGACAGAAGACAGGGGGGGAGAGAGAGAGAGAGAGAGAGGGAGGGATGCTTCGGATAAAAAGCTCATCTGGATCACACACAGAACCTGAAAGAACCAGAAAAACATTGTACTACTTCCACACCGTACACCGAGGATTCCGCCGGACTGTGCCCGGCCAGGAGCGACTGTTTCCGACCTGAGGTCCCGCTGAGGTCCCGCTGCGACTCGGAGCTCCGGAGGAACAAGGTGAGAAACATGGGCGTCTGTCCTCCAGCTCACACCGGTCCGCACGGTGCTCCGGAAGGATTATTTTGTATATTTAATGTTACAATTGTTCTTATAATAAGCATTTGTATAGGGTTTAAAACACTTTTGAGTTCGCTGTGACAAACAATGCTGCTGCACGATTGTTAGGATATTATTACCCGACTATAGGAGTGCCATAAGTACGACTGTCTCTGAATGCATCATCCGGCAGGTTTTACAGACCATGGTTTAAAATGTAATTAAATTCAAGTTATGGTTAGAGAACATGCTGTTAGAGTTTATTGTTTTACTATAGGATAACAACGCACAACGTTTAGTATAAACACTTACATTTTTAGGGCACAAACTAAGTATTTCAAATATTTTAGGACTCTTTCACTTACTAAACTGGTATTGTTGTATTACTCTTATACCAGTATGACCATATAATGGCTCAATATAATGGCTAAAAACATTATTTTTAGATTGTTGTCTCTATCTTAATAGTTTACTCTGATTACTTTACCCTGTAAATAAAGCCTACAACAACATTATATGAAGTAAACAACAACAATGCTATTCCTATCAAAAGCTCTACTTTAAGGGTATACCATGTGTATCCCGTGTGCACGTCACCACAGTGTTTCCCTGGTTGGCATGTCAGAAGCTGTTCAATCTGTGCCTGCTTTACATTCAATGCTCTGAGTCTGTCAGCTCCATTCATGTAACATCGGTCCCTACTGACATTACCCATCATGCAGTTTGCAGTCTTCAGTCCTAACTGTCCAGACACCGAGGTATCCGACAGTATCATGTTTACTTGTTTGTTTGTCAACAGTCAGAGCTAAATGTCCCCAGAGGACTGAACCACTGGGTCGTTGGTTTGAAGTCTATAGTTTGCGCTGGTGGTCAGGACTGTTGATCACATGCTGGTCATCAATGGATAAAGGGTGTTGTTGTTTATCTTGTAAACAATTGAAAAATCTCCTCTTAGAGACCGTCCCCTCTCCTTGTTTCTTTTCCTCTCTTGTCTCCTCTCTTATCTTCAATCATGTCTCCTTTCTTTGTCTCTCTCGTCTACTTTTCTAATTTCCTTGTCTCTTCTCTTGTTTCCTTTCCTCGTTTCCATCTACTCCTTATATCCTCATCTGTATTTACACTCTTGTCTCCTCTCTTGTCTACTCTCCTATATCCCCTATTGTGTTCCCTCCTTGCCTTATCTCCTAGTATCCTATTATTGTCTCCTCTCCATATATCCTTGTCTCCTCTTTTTGTCCTCTCTTGGTTCCTCTCCTGCCTGTCCTCCCTCATCTGTTCTCTTGTCCTCTCTTGTCTCCTTTCTCATCTTATCCCTTGTCTCCTCACCTCATTTTCTTTACTGTCTTCTACTTTGTCTCCTTGTCTCCTTGTCTCCTTTAATTGTCTTCTCTCACTGTCTTTCAACTGTATCCTTCTTGTCTACTAAACTTCTCCTCTCTCCACTTGTAATCCTTTTTGGTTCTCTCTTTATCTCCTACCTTGCTTCCTCTCTTGTCTCTCTCCTAGCCTATACAATCTTGTATCCTTGTGTCTCTTCCTCTCTCTATCCCTCATCTCCTCTCCTCTCCTTCTTTCTCATTTCATCTCTCCTCTCCTCTCTCCTCTCTCCTCTCTCCTCTCTCCTCTCTCCTCTCTCCTCTCTCCTCTCTCCTCTCCTCTCCTGAGAGTCTGAGATGAAGACCGTCAGCAGGATCAGTAAATGTTGTGTAATAACTGAAAGTTGATAAAGTAGGTCGCAGAGTTTCCTCACTTTGTTTCACTCTCAGGATGTTTCCACAGCAACAGCCGCTCAGCGTTATGTAAGGAGCTCCTTCACCTCCTTCACCTCCTTCACATCCTTACCTCCTCACCTCATTAACGCCTCCTCTCAGGTGAACCATTCTAACAGTTAGAGTAGAAACACAATGAGGTCATGGTTACACTCGAGCAGATGAATCACAACACCATGGGTTGGAGAAATCCAAGAAAACATCAACCCGAATGAAAGAAGGTTAAATGTGAAGATTCAGATTCCTTTATTGTCACTACACAGAGTACAGCCAAATTCAAAGCATTCCCAGACAGTATAATTATCATTTTGTACAATTCAAGCTAAAACTTGTAATATATAAAGTGACTAAATTGGACCTATGATACATTGAACAGTACGAAACAATACAACATTACCTACAAATACAAGAACAATACGGTCAAGGCAGTAACAAATGTAAACAAGTCAGTAAGTTATTCGGATTGTTAATACAAAATCAATGATCAACCAATAGTTGATTATAGGATAAGATAGTTGGTCCTTTAGGAAAGTTAAAGAGCTAATCGGCACTATGTGTAGCTTAGCATTATTGTGAAATTGTCCATGTGCTCAATGAGTACGTTTACTTTTTTTAACTTCGAGCATATTTTGATGTCTGGATGACCTCATGTTTACTTGTTTGTTTGTCAACAGTCAGAGTTAAATGTCCCCAGAGGCCTGTACGACGAAGCCGGATTTTCTCTTAGCCGGCTAACTTCAGGGAAAACTCTGGGTTTCCGGTCCTACGGCGCTGGTTCTCTTCTTAGCGGGCTAGATCTCCATGGTAACTTATGCTGAACGGCTAGCCTGGTCCGGAGCAGGTTAGGTGGCAGGCTAAGAGATTTTAAGCAACACATTAAGTTGACGAAACACTTGAGTCAAATGTAATTAAAGTCAGATCGTGTCTTGGACAGGGCAGTGATTTCATAAACCTGTTAATGTACGCATTCAAACACTTTTTCTTTTACCAGCTGTATTCACCTTGCAGGTGCAGCTATGTGGCTTTTATCCTGGATAAAGTGTTTAAGTCATGGATGTTTAAAGTTTAACTTCTTCATATTTGACTAATATTAAAGTTCACTTTTCATTCAGGAAGTATGACGCTGCGCTGTCAGTACGCTTCTCCATGTTTGTGATTGGTCAAATGCTCCAAATACCACCCCTTTTATGTGAACGCGCACTTAACTAGATAGGGCAAAGCTGGCTTGAGTCAACGAGTTGATAACCAGCGTCGTAGGACAGTTTAGCGAGAGCGCGTTTGTTTTGGATTAGGTAAACCGAGTAACTCAAACATATCCAGGTTAGGTTGAACCGGCCTCTGAGGACTGAACCACTGGGTCTCCTGAGTTTGAAGTCTATAGTTTGCGCTGGTGGTCAGCACTTGTAATTACATGGTGGTCATCAATGGATAAAGTTTGTTGTTGTTTATCTTGTAAACAACTGAACAATCTCCTCTTAGAGACTGTCTCCTCTCCTTTTTTCCTTTCCTCATCACATCTTCTTGTCTCCTCTCCTTTCACCTTTCTTTGTCTCTTTTGTCTACTTTTCTCATGTCCTTGTCTCCTCTCTTGTTACCTTCCCTCGGTTCTACCTGTGGGGGAAACTTCTGTGTAGCAATGCAGTGGGAGTCACCGACTCAGGAAGGAGACACGGGATGAGCAGGAGCTTTGATGTCAAACACTGATGGTTTATTTAGGAGTTTCGGCCGGAGGATTCACATCACAAGTCACACAGTCACGATCTGACTGCACGGGAGAGTTGCCACGTCAATTCTGAAGCGCCTCTCTCTTGCTAGACCTTTTAACTGGTTCACAGAGAGTAATCAACATATCTGAGGAGATAGACTCAGGCCCAGGCCCCACGGGAACGAAAACGGGTTGTATCCGCATATTTCTCTAGCGTATAGCCCTTTAAGCTACACGATGCCGTAACGGAACGGTAGAAACGGACCCTGCAAACGACAACGGGTCCAAAGGTGGATAGATCTGGGAACGGAGCTCTCTGGGGGGTCCAACGGGGCCGTGTGGTCGCCTATACGGTCATCCGTTTCTGATAATGACGACGCAATAGCCCCGCCTCCCCCCCCCCCTCTGCTGCTCACCCCCGCAAAAGTACACTGCACACTGAATTCAGATTATTTATCTTTATCTCGATATGGACATAAACGCGAGTGAAGTCTAATCTGACAGGATGGAGACACGCAGCTCCTGCCGCTGTGATGCAGCTGGAGCAAAACACACACTTCAAGTCAGATCACCACCCTTAGCTATTTTAATTACCTTTCAAACTACCTAAACTAGTTATAAATATGTTTATTTTTACTGTCGAGTCATCATTACTGGATCAGCTGCTGCATGAGACAGACACTGACGCTGTCAGAAGAGAGGAAAAAGAGACAGGCTCCGTGTATTTTATTATTATATATCATTATATAGAGTCGTTATTCATTTGTTTTAAAGCTCAATAAATAACAAAGAAGACCTTTGACCGGCACTTTTATAATTTTGTCCGGAAGATTTAAACTTTAACACACGTTGACCGGCGAAAAACTCTGCCCGGTTCCCTCGGCCCCCACCGCGGAGAATAAACAGAAGTGCAGCCATGACAACCATTCTTCTTCGCTGCTTTTGTGGAGGAAGTTGCTGCTTTTGTGGAGGAAGTTATAGCTCCACGTACAGGCTCGGCATATGTACTGCAGCTTTTCCAGCGGTTGGATGTAAACGGAGCCGTCTCGTGTGGCAAGACACTATCCGGTGTATATTGCGTGTGGACGGAAGCTTTTTGGCGATTGCGTTTGCGTTAATCCTATGCGTTTTGCCAACAACATATGGCTGAAGCAGCCCCTTCAGGAGATAACAGACGTCAGGGTTGGCCATAAACGTCAAAGGGCAAAAAGGTTAGATATCTAGGATTCCAGGAGAATTATTCCCGAACACTACCCACTCCTTATCTCCTCTTTACTTCACTCTTAATACAACAATAATTCAACATAAATGATTACATTGACTTTTTTTATCTTCAAGCACATTTTGATGCTGATACTCACGATGGCCGACAGGTGCCAACACGTTACCACGTCTTAAAACACAACGCAAATTAAAATAAATCTTCCCCAAATCGAGGCTTGCAGCAGGAGGATTAAAATGAGCGCTGTGATTCTGAACAAAATGTATTTGTTTTCTTATAATAAGATGATGTGGCTCCCAGACATGTGAAACAAAACACACGCCACTATGTGCAGAAGATCTGGTTCTATGATATGAGATTGTTTCTGTACTGTATGTGCAGATTTAACTTGCCTGCCCTCAGAGATATTTAAAAAAGCGTCTTGGGCAACCAACATTTTGAATGAGACAGAGATGATGAAGTGATTTGACTTTTAAATTAGTTTCTGTTTCCTCGTCTCTGACTGTCCTCTCTTTGGCCTGAGGGGGGGAGGGGGGGGGGGGGGGAGGAGGGGAGAGAACATATCAAATATTCTGGGGGAAAGACGGTGGATTCACAGACGATTCAGAGAGGGAAACAAAGGAGAGAGACAGACACCAGACAGACAGACGACAGGAGAGAGAGGACAGGAGAGAGATGTCTCCTCTCTTTCCTTTCCTTCTCTTCTCCTCATCTCCTCTCCTTGCCTCTTCTCCTTTTATCCTCTCTTCCTCATTTCCCCTCTCTTGTTTCTCATCTTCTCTCCTAGCCTCCTCTCGTCTCCTCAACTTGTCTCCACTTGTTATCCTTCTTGCGTCCTCTCCTTATCTCCAACCTTCTCCTCTTTTGCCTCCTTTTCCTCTCTTCTCCTCCTTCTTTGTTTCCTCTCCTTGTCTCTCTCTTGCTCTCTTGTTCATCTCTCATCTCTCTCTCCTAGCCTCCTTTCTTTCAGAGAGGAAACAAACAAAACAGTCAGTTCAGAAATCTCCTCATCTTGGATCACCTAAAACACAAAATGGAAAAGTGAAAAATAAGTGTACATTTTAATAATCACAATTAGAACCCTGCCTGTTACCTGTTAGCAGAGATCTGGACTTTAATACGATTACGTTATATAATAAATCAAGAATAAGTGGAGGCTGGGCTTTCAGATTTAAGGGAAGTTTTCTTTGGAGTGCCGTGTTTAGGATTGGTGCTGAAACTCTAACTGAAATGATCTAAAGGGTTAGGGTTTAGGGGTTAGGGTTAGGGTTAGGGTTAGTAGGGTTAGGGGTTATGTTTAGGGTTTAGGGTTAAGGTTTAGGGTTTAGGGTTAGTAGGGTTAGGGTTATGGTTAGGGT
>NW_022987615.1:614213-674213 GCF_902827165.1 Trematomus bernacchii
AGACAGACAGCAGAGAGACAGACAGGAGAGAGAGACAGACAGACAGACAGGAGAGACAGACAGACAGACAGACAGGAGAGACAGACAGACAGAGAGACAGACAGACAGAGCAGAGAGACAGACAGGAGAGAGACAGACAGGAGAGAGACAGACAGCAGAGAGACAGACAGGAGAGAGACAGACAGGAGAGAGACAGACAGGAGAGAGACAGAAGCAGAGAGAGACAGGAGAGAGAGACAGGAGAGAGACAGACAGAGAAGACAGACACAGAGAGACAGACAGGAGAGAGACAGACAGGAAAGTGTAGGCAGAGAATCGCAGACTCACAGAGAGTCATTACAAGAATCTGGAGCATTACGTCATGTCATCCCCCCCCTCCCTCCATCACCTCTGTGCAGCATCCGGGCTCTGATTGGTCCATCTCCCGGTGGCCTACAAACCTGATTGGCTGATGGGGTGTCAGCTGCTGCAGACCTGACAGAAGACAGGGGGGGAGAGAGAGAGAGAGAGGGAGGGATGCTTCGGATAAAAAGCTCATCTGGATCACACAAAGAACCTGAAAGAACCAGAAAAACATTGTACTACTTCCACACCGTACACCGAGGATTCCGCCGGACTGTGCCCGGCCAGGAGCGACTGTTTCCGACCTGAGGTCCCGCTGAGGTCCCGCTGCGACTCGGAGCTCCGGAGGAACAAGGTGAGAAACATGGGCGTCTGTCCTCCAGCTCCCCACCGGTCCGCACGGTGCTCCGGAAGGATTATTTTGTATATTAATGTTAACAATTGTTCTTATTATAAGCATTTGTATAGGGTTTAAAACACTTTTGAGTTCGCTGTGACAAACAATGCTGCTGCACGATTGTTAGGATATTATTACCCGACTATAGGAGTGCCATAAGTACGACTGTCTCTGAATGCATCATCCGGCAGGTTTTACAGACCATGGTTTAAAATGTAATTAAATTCAAGTTATGATTAGAGAACATGCTGTTAGAGTTTATTGTTTTACTATAGGATAACAAAGCACAACGTTTAGTATAAACACTTACATTTTTAGGGCACAAACTAAGTATTTCAAATATTTTAGGACTCTTTCACTTACTAAACTGGTATTGTTGTATTACTCTTATACCAGTATGACCATATAATGGCTCAATATAATGGCTAAAAACATTATTTTTTAGATTGTTGTCTCTATCTTAATAGTTACTCTGATTACTTTACCCTGTAAATAAAGCCTACAACAACATTATATGAAGTAAACAACAACAATGCTATTCCTATCAAAAGCTCTACTTTAAGGGTATACCATGTGTATCCCGTGTGCACGTCACCACAGTGTTTCCCTGGTTGGCATGTCAGAAGCTGTTCAATCTGTGCCTGCTTTACATTCAATGCTCTGAGTCTGTCAGCTCCATTCATGTAACATCGGTCCCTACTGACATTACCCATCATGCAGTTTGCAGTCTTCAGTCCTAACTGTCCAGACACCGAGGTATCCGACAGTATCATGTTTACTTGTTTGTTTGTCAACAGTCAGAGCTAAATGTCCCCAGAGGACTGAACCACTGGGTCGTTGGTTTGAAGTCTATAGTTTGCGCTGGTGGTCAGGACTGTTGATCACATGCTGGTCATCAATGGATAAAGGGTGTTGTTGTTTATCTTGTAAACAATTGAAAAATCTCCACTTAGAGACCGTCCCCTCTCCTTGTTTCTTTTCCTCTCTTGTCTCCCTATTATCTTCAATCATGTCTCCTTTCTTTGTCTCTCTCGTCTACTTTTCTAATTTCCTTGTGTCTTCTCTTGTTTCCTTTCCTCGTTTCCATCTACTCCTTATATCCTCATCTGTATTTACACTCTTGTCTCCTCGTTTGCCTCCTCTCTTGTCTACTCTCCTATATCCCCTATTGTGTTCCCTCCTTGCCTTATCTCCTAGTATCCTATTATTGTCTCCTCTCCATATATCCTTGTCTCCTCTTTTTGTCCTCTCTTGGTTCCTCTCCTGCCTGTCCTCCCTCATCTGTTCTCTTCTCCTCTCTTGTCTCCTTTCTCATCTTATCCCTTGTCTCCTCACCTCATTTTCTTTACTGTCTTCTACTTTGTCTCCTTGTCTCCTTTAATTGTCTTCTCTCACTGTCTTTCAACTGTATCCTTCTTGTCTACTAAACTTCTCCTCTCTCCACTTGTAATCCTTTTTGGTTCTCTCTTTATCTCCTACCTTGCTTCCTCTCTTGTCTCTCTCCTAGCCTATACAATCTTGTATCCTTGTGTCTCTTCCTCTCTCTATCCCTCATCTCCTCTCCTCTCCTTCTTTCTCATTTCATCTCTCCTCTCCTCTCTCCTCTCTCCTCTCTCCTCTCTCCTCTCCTCTCCTCTCCTCTCCTCTCCTCTCCTCTCCTGAGAGTCTGAGATGAAGACCGTCAGCAGGATCAGTAAATGTTGTGTAATAACTGAAAGTTGATAAAGTAGGTCGCAGAGTTTCCTCACTTTGTTTCACTCTCAGGATGTTTCCACAGCAACAGCCGCTCAGCGTTATGTAAGGAGCTCCTTCACCTCCTTCACCTCCTTCACATCCTTACCTCCTCACCTCATTAACGCCTCCTCTCAGGTGAACCATTCTAACAGTTAGAGTAGAAACACAACCAGGTCATGGTTACACTCGAGCAGATGAATCACAACACCATGGGTTGGAGAAATCCAAGAAAACATCAACCAGAATTAAAGAAGGTTAAATGTGAAGATTCAGATTCCTTTATTGTCACTACACAGAGTACAGCCAAATTCAAAGCATTCCCAGACAGTATAATTATCATTTTGTACAATACAAGCTAAAACCTGTAATATATAAAGTGACTAAATTGGACCTATGATACATTGAACAGTACGAAACAATACAACATTACCTACAGATACAAGAACAATACGGTCAAGGCAGTAACAAATGTAAACAAGTCAGTAAGTAAGTTATTCAGATTGTTAATACAAAATCAATGATCAACCAATAGTTGATTATAGGATAAGATAGTTGGTCCTTTAGGGAAGTTAAAGAGCTAATCGGCAGTATGTGTAGCTTAGCATTATTGTGAAATTGTCCATGTGCTCAATGAGTACTTTTACTTTTTTTAACTTCAAGCATATTTTGATGTCTGGATGACCTCATGTTTACTTGTTTGTTTGTCAACAGTCAGAGTTAAATGTCCCCAGAGGCCTGTACGACGAAGCCGGATTTTGTCTTAGCCGGCTAACTTCAGGGAAAACTCTGGGTTTCCGGTGCTACGACGCTGGTTCTCTTTTTAGCGGGCTAGATCTCCATGGTAACTTATGCTGAACGGCTAGCCTCCTCGGGAGCAGGTTAGGTTGCAGGCTAAGAGATCAACTCAGTGAAAGCACTGCCTGCTGACCAATCAGAGCTCATTGTGCAGAGTTTAAAGTGATCAAGTCATATTACAGGAGAAAGGAAATACAGAAAGACGGCCGGCAAAAATCACCGACTGTGTGAACGTGAAAATGAATAGAATATCCCCTCCCATCTTCAGAGCAATCTGACTATTATAAGATTAGCGTTAAGAAAGCTTACTTAAATATCTGCCACGACATAAGTAACCGGATCAGAGTAACATTAAGTACAGTCCGCGGCACTGTGAGTGCAGATGTCGATGTGTCCCATTATCATTCACATCATATCACATCATAATGTATCATATATTTCCTTATTTGAGTCAGCTTCTTGAGCCGTATCTGGCCGTGCAACACTCAGTGTCACATACTGTATGCAGAAGTATTATTTTAAGCAACACATTAAGTTAACGAAACACTCGAGTCAAATGTAATTAAAGTCAGATCGTTGTCTTGGACGGGGCAGTGTGATTTCATAAACCTGTTAATGTACGCATTCAAACACTTTTTCTTTTACCAGCTGTATTCACCTTGCAGGTGCAGCTATGTGGCTTTGATCCTGGATAAAGTGTTTAAGTCATGGATGTTTAAAGTTTAACTTCTTCATATTTGACTAATATTAAAGTTCACTTTTCATTCAGGAAGTATGACGCGCTGCGCTGTCAGTACGCTTCTCCATGTTTGTGATTGGTCAAATGTTGCTAACCCCGCCCCTTTTATGTGAACGTGCACTTAACTAGATAGGGCAAAGCTGGCTTGAGTCAACGAGTTGATAACCAGCGTCGTAGGACCGCTTAGCGAGATCACGTTTGTTTTGGATTAGGTAAGCCGGGTAACTCAAACATATCCAGGTTAGGTTGAACAGGCTTCGTAGTTCAGGCCTCTGAGGACTGAACCACTGGGTCTGCTGAGTTTGAAGTCTATAGTGTGCGCTGGTGGTCAGCACTTGTAATTACATGGTGGTCATCAATGGATAAAGTTTGTTGTTGTTTATCTTGTAAACAACTGAACAATCTCCTCATAGAGACTGTCTCCTCCCCTTTTTTCCTTTCCTCATCACATCTTCTTGTCTCCTCTCCTTTCACCTTTCTTTGTCTCTTTTGTCTACTTTTCTCATGTCCTTGTCTCCTCTCTTGTTACCTTTCCTCGGTTCTACCTGTGGGGGAAACTTCTGTGTAGCAATGCAGTGGGAGTCACCGACTCAGGAAGGAGACACGGGATGAGCAGGAGCTTTGATGTCAAACACTGATGGTTTATTTAGGAGTTTCGGCCGGAGGATTCACATCACAATTCACACAGTCACGATCTGACTGCACGGGAGAGTTGCCACGTCAATTCTGAAGCGCCTCTCTCTTGCTAGACCTTTTAACTGGTTCACAGAGAGTAATCAACATCTCTGAGGAGATAGACTCAGGCCCAGGCCCCACGGGAACGAAAACGGGTTGTATCCGCATATTTCTCTAGCGTATAGCCCTTTAAGCTACACGATGCCGTAACGGAACGGTAGAAACGGACCCTGCAAACGACAACGGGTCCAAAGGTGGATAGATCTGGGAACGGCTCCGTGTGGTAGCCTATACGGTCATCCTTTTCTGATAATGACGACGCAATAGCCCCGCCTCTCCCTGCCTCTGCTGCTCACCCCCGCAAAAGTACACTGCACACTGAATTCAGATTATTTATCTTTATATCGATATGGACATAAACGCGAGTGAAGTCTAATCTGACAGGATGGAGACATGCAGCTCCTCCCGCTGTGATGCAGCGGGAGCAAAACACACACTTCAAGTCAGATCATCACCCTTAGCTATTTTAATTACCTCTCAAACTACCTAAACTAGTTATAAATATGTTTATTTTTACTGTCGAGTCATCATTACTGGATCAGCTGCTGCATGAGACAGACACTGACGCTGTCAGAAGAGAGGAAAAAGAGACAGGCTCCGTGTATTTTATTATTATATATCATTATATAGAGTCGTTATTCATTTGTTCATTTCAAAGCTCAATAAATAACAAAGAAGACCTTTGACCGGCACTTTTATAATTTTGTCCGGAAGATTTAAACTTTAACACACGTTGACCGGCGAAAAACTCTGGCCGGTTCCCTCGGCCCCCACCGCGGAGAATAAACAGAAGTGCAGCCATGACAACCATTCTTCTTCGCTGCTTTTGTGGAGGAAGTTGCTGCTTTTGTGGAGGAAGTTACAGCGCCACGTACAGGCTCGGCATATGTACTGCAGCTTTTCCAGCGGTTGGATCTAAACGGAGCTGTCTCGTGTGGCAAGACACTATCCGGTGTATATTGCGTGTGGACGGAAGCTTTTTGGCGATTGCGTTTGCGTTAATCCTATGCGTTTTGCCAACAACATATGGCTGAAGCAGCCCCTTCAGGAGATAACAGACGTCAGGGTTGGCCATAAACGTCAAAGGGCAAAAAGGTTAGATATCTAGGATTCCAGGAGAATTATTCCCGAACACTACCCACTCCTTATCTCCTCTTTACTTCACTCTTAATACAACAATAATACAACATAAATGATTACATTGACTTTTTTTATCTTCAAGCACATTTTGATGCTGATACTCACGATGGCCGACAGGTGCCAACACGTTACCACGTCTTAAAACACAACGCAAATTAAAATAAATCTTCCCCAAATCGAGGCTTGCAGCAGGAGGATTAAAATGAGCGCTGTGATTCTGAACAAAATGTATTTGTTTTCTTATAATAAGATGATGTGGCTCCCAGACATGTGAAACAAAACACACGCCACTATGTGCAGAAGATCTGGTTCTATGATATGAGATTGTTCTGTACTGTATGTGCAGATTTAACTTGCCCTGCCCTCAGAGATATTTAAAAAGCGTCTTGGGCAACCAACATTTTGAATGAGACAGAGATGATGAAGTGATTTGACTTTTAAATTAGTTTCTGTTTCCTCGTCTCTGACTGTCCTCTCTTTGGCCTGAGGGGGGGAGGGGAGGGGAGGAGGGGAGAGAACATATCAAATATTCTGGGGGAAAGACGGTGGATTCACAGATGATTCAGAGAGGGAAACAAAGGAGAGAGACAGACACCAGACAGACAGACAGACAGGAGAGAGAGAGACAGGAGAGAGATGTCTCCTCTCTTTCCTTTCCTTATCTCTTCTCCTCATCTCCTCTCCTTGCCTCTTCTCCTTTTATCCTCTCTTCCTCATTTGTCCCCTCTCTTGTTCATCTATCATCTTCTCTCCTAGCCTCCTCTCTCGTCTCCTCAACTTGTCTCCACTTGTTATCCTTCTTGCGTCCTCTCCTTATCTCCAACCTTCTCCTCTTTTGCCTCCTTTTCCTCTCTTCTCCTCCTTCTTTGTTTCCTCTCCTTGTCTCTTCTCTTGCTCTCTTGTTCATCTCTCATCTTCTCTCCTAGCCTCCTTTCTTTCAGAGAGGAAACAAACAAAACAGTCAGTTCAGAAATCTCCTCATCTTGGATCACCTAAAACACAAAATGGAAAAGTGAAAAATAAGTGTACATTTTAATAATCACAATTAGAACCCTGCCTGTTACCTGTTAGCAGAGATCTGGACTTTAATACGATTACGTTATATAATAAATCAAGAATAAGTGGAGGCTGGGCTTTCAGATTTAAGGGAAGTTTTCTTTGGAGTGCCGTGTTTAGGATTGGTGCTGAAACTCTAACTGAAATGATCTAAAGGGTTAGGGTTTAGGGTTTAGGGGTTAGGGTTAGTAGGGTTAGGGTTAGGGGTTATGTTTAGGGTTTAGGGTTAAGGTTTAGGGTTTAGGGTTAGTAGGTTTAGGGTTATGGTTAGGGTTTAGGTTTAGGGTTAGTAGGGTTAGGTTATGGTTAGGGGTTAGGGTTAGGGGTTATGTTTAGGGTTTAGGGTTAAGGTTTAGGGTTAGTAGGGTTAGGGTTTAGGGTTATGGTTAGGGTTTAGGTTTAGGGTTAGTAGGGTTAGGTTAGGGTTAGGGTTTAGGGTTAGGGGTTATGTTTAGGGTTTAGGGTTAAGGTTTAGGGTTTAGGGTTAGTAGGGTTAGGGTTTAGGGTTAGGGTTTAGGTTTAGGGTTAGTAGGGTTAGGTTAGGGTTAGGGTTAGGATTAGGATTAGGGTTTAGGGTTTAGGGGTTAGGGTTAGGGTTTAGGGGTTAGGGTTAGGGTTAGGGTTAGGGGTTATGTTTAGGGTTTAGGGTTAGTAGGGTTAGGGTTTAGGGTTAGGGGTTTAGGTTTAGGGTTTAGGGTTTAGGGTTAGGGTTTAGGGTTAGGGTTAGGGGTTTAGGGTTTAGGGTTAGTAGGGTTAGGGTTATCATAAAACAACTTTACGTACCACAAAATAAATCTACTTGCATCTGAGAACATGACGGATGTTTTTTAAAGGTCCCACCTTTACTGTGTGTGTATAAGGCTTATTATGAATACTGCTTACATTTATCACATTTAGTTTTGGTACTTAGTAAGTATGTTTTGAAGCTAATACTCGTACCTGTTTCTACACCTTAGTATTTGTAATATTAGTACTTTTTACCGACTTCCTCCATCTCTGGCTGAGTCCTTGTTGTTACTCTAAAGACTAAAGAGAGCTCATTAAGAGTGTGTGTTTGTTCTATAATGATATCTCCGCCCACCTGTGTGTGTGTGTGTGTGTGTGTGTGTGTGTGTGTGTGTGTGTGTGTGTGTGTGTGTGTGTGTGTGTGTGTGTCTGCTCAGAGTTAATTAAGCATCTCTCCTCCAATCACAGCGTCTTCAGCAGGACACTTAACGAGGCGCTCACAGCTCGTTAAATAATTAATAACAGCTCATCAATATTCCATCTGCTCAGCAGCAGCATCGGGGGGAGGAGGAAGAGGGGGAGGAGGAAGAGGAGGAGGAGGAGGTGTTTAGATGTCGGAGCAAAGAGACAAACCTCCTTCAGTCTGTTGAGAACAAGAAGAAGGAGGTTCACATGTTTCAACATCTGTCGCTGCGCTGCGTTCAGGGTCAATCTGGGAGAGTGGGAACTTGGAGAGAGCTGCTGCTGTCAGCCGGTTTCTCATTCAGTGTTTGTGGGAGGATTAAACTGTTTTTTAATCTATATCAGGTTTCCATAAGTGCTTGTTGTTGTGTGTGTGTTGCTTTCTGTATGTAGAGTGGATGTGTTGCTATTTATATATCTATGTGTATCTGTTGCGCACCAGCTGTGAAAACACATTTCCCCCTAGGTCAATTAATCATAATCTAAACCCCTCACTCACACAGATGCTTATCTCCTCCTATAGACAAACACATTACATTTACACATGCATTATATAAACGCACAATACCTCTGCAAACACACTCTTCTGTTCTGTGGACAAATATCTCTAACAATTCAACAAAATACTACCACCTGTAATACTGCACAGCCAAAATGCGTTTAAAAATAGTAAAAACATTATTATTATCATGTAATGTAATCTATACATGTTTTTATTTATTGCCTAATTCTCTCTTCTAAACAAAAGTAATCACCTTAAATCAGACAAACCGAACATATGTTTAAAACTAAGGAGTTTTTTTGTTGTTGTTTTTTAAAGTATTTTTTACACATTGTATTATTCAATTATATATTTAAAAACATTTTTAATAATATTTATATTTGGTTTTTTTTACACAATATTGTATTTTTATTTAGAATATATTTTTATTATTTGTTAAATATTTGCAATTACTTTCCTTTTTGTTTGTTTAACCCTCCTGTGTTAGTTTCCCCCCCCCCCCTTACTTTGGTGTACGCGGTCAAATTTGACCGGTCCTGTTTTAACTGCTATTACATTAACACAAAAACCATTAATCATCACCACATTTCATTTAACACCCTTTCAAACTGTAAATATTGTATCAGACTACTGGTATACATGAACAACTGCAGTATATATACAAAGAATAGACACTGAACATGTATTGAGTGTGCCAGGTGTGATCCATGTGGGGGGATGGGCACATAAGAGCGGGAAATGTGTCAAATAGGTGTCCTTTTCTTTATGGCGGTCATGTTTGACCGGGAACACCATGGGTTAGGGCTGTGCGATTATGGCAAAAATCATAATCACGATTATTAAATGCGATTATTCATTGACTTTGAAAACATCCATTTATTGAACTTTTAAATACAAATAATAATTTGAACAGTATCTTTTTAACTGTTGATTTCCCTGAGCGTATAATTCAACTGAAAAACCAATACTAAAATAAATTAAATAAATGATACATTTATATTTACATTTAAATAAATAATATCAAAATAATAAATACCAATAAACAAGATCAACAAATATTTTGGAGCGCACTTCAACAAGCTACTAAACATATATAAATACAAACAAATTTGATCAAATATGTTGCAGTGCACTGTCACAACCTAGCAAAGCAAAATAATCGTTTTTTTCGATTATGTTGTTTTCGTAATTGTGGCAGGCCAAAATTGTAATTGCGATTAAAATACGATTAATTGCACAGCCCTACCATGGGTGTTACAAAGTTGACTAAATCATCCAAAATCCAATGAAAGTGGTGATCAGCAATTGTATATGTTCAAATGTCTACTGTGAAGGATATCATAAAGCCTTAATGCAATCGAATGTAAAACTAAAAAGTTATGATTGATGAAAGTATTGAATCGGTCAGATTTGACCCGGACACAACAGGAGGGTTAAATGTGACTGTAGTTATCTTTCCACCAACACATTTCTTGTCTGTAAAAAAACATAAATGAGAATTTATCGCTGAACCTACTGTCTCAAAAGATTATATTTAGCATGATATCAAATATTTATCATGTCTTTAAATCTTGTATAAACACACTATACGCAGATATCGAAAAGAACCACTCAGATATTTTAAGATAACATGAAAAATCACAGTTTTCCCAACCGTTAACTCAAGATTTTTGGTAAATTAGTCGAAACACTGTGCTTAATAAACATCTTCCATATATTGTTTTCATTTTGAAACCTGCTTTGACTTTGGAAATATACCTCAGGTGAGAAAAAGGATGTTGTTAAAAATAGAATTTAATACTGTGTCTAAAATCTCTTGAAGTGTTTGAGGTTAGATTTACTCTGAGCATTTCCCATGATGCTTTGGGAGAAGCTCTGTCTGAAGTCACGTGCACACCGATGGACACGTGCACGCCCCTTCAGGGAGGACAGCAGGTAGATTAGTGTGTGTGTGTGTGTGTGTGTGTGTGTGTGTGTGTGTGTGTGTGTGTGTGTGTGTGTGTGTGTGTGTGTGTGTGTGTGTGTGTGTGTGTGTGTGTGTGTGTTGTGTGTGTGTGTGTGTGTGTGTGTGTGTGTGTGTGTGTGTGTGTGTGTGTGTGTGCGTGCGTGCGTGTGTGTGTGTGTGTGTGTGTCCGACCGGCCAGCTGTGCAGATGCTTCACTCAGTCTGATACTGATACTGTTTTAAAAGCTTTTATTTTTTAAATTACAGGACATTTAACCAAAATAATAATATTATAATTTCCCAAATTAACACAAAAAACGTAATTCTACTAAGATAAGAATATTGGCGCGTCGCTTGTATTTTTGTTTCCTTTAATCTATTCACAGTCGGTCCAAATGGAACGTTAAAAATGATAAATAATGTTCTACTGATGTAAAATAATATAATTAAATATCAGATGTATATATGCTGACTGTTCATCATCATGACTATCGGCTGCAAACTTATGAATGAGTTCAGACTCAAACACTGGATGGAGATTGTGTCAGCCAATCACAGAGCCGCTCAGAGGTCGCTCCAGACTACTATGTCACTTCCTGGCAGGTTGCCATGGCAGCAGAGGCAAGGTGGCTGTGTGTGTGTGTGTGTGTGTGTGTGTGTGTGTGTGTGTGTGTGTGTGTGTGTGTGTGTGTGAGAGACTTTGATTTGATTATACTTGTCCCCCGGGGTTCCTGCTCGCTCACAGTGTTGCTGGTGTGTGTGATGATGGGTGCTGCAACAAGAGCTAATGAGCTGTGTGAAGATTTACTGTGTGTGTGTGTGTGTGTGTGTGTGTGTGTGTGTGTGTGTGTGTGTGTGTGTGTGTGTGTGTGTGTGTGTGTGTGTGTGTGTGTGTGTGTGTGTGTGTGTGTGTGTGTGTGTGTGCGTGCGCTGAAATCGACTCTGAGGTTAACCCTCGCCTGACTTGAAGACTACAAAAGACTAAAATGTGCCTTAAAGGGACAGTACACCCCACAAAAAATGAATACAAAATACACATTTTCAATCTAGCTTGTTTTGAGTTGCAGAGTTTAGGAGATATCCAAAATGATTCAAAGAGATCAATCAGAAGTTATCAAAAGTTTAAATTCTTCTATATATATATTAAACACAATTAAAAACGATTAAACGTGTTCTATAAAATACTCTATCATACAGTTTGACAGTATTACGACAGCATTAGTTGACCATGAATCCAATGGTAAATGTATCCTGTTTATTACGTGTAATTAAACTTGTACTTTTGACATTATGATTAGCTTTGCATGACATATATAACCTTTAAATAAAGTGTATACATTCTGTGTTTCAGTTAATGACATCACTTCCTGTCTGTTTCCATCCAGCTGTAGATGTGACCCTCTTGAAGGAAACTGTCGCCACGATTTAACCGGCACTTCCTGTCTGCTCCGGCCCCAGTGCACCATGGGATTTGCAGTTCTTCTCACTCTCCTCGTCTCCCTGGTGACATCGTCAGTTTGTGACGAAGAGGGCGGGGCCAGTCAAGGTAAAAAAAAAATCTGTTTAATCGACGACACACAGATAGACATATGAAGATTTAGCGTTTAGCATTTTTTGACGTCTTGTAGATTGTGTGTGTGTGTGTGTGTGTGTGTGTGTCTTGTTTTACGGTGTGTGAGATGAGCTGTGTGATTTGTGTACGTTTGTTTGTTTATTTGACTGTACAGCACTTTGGTCTGGAGGTTTTAAAGTGCTTCATAAATAAAGCTGTATTGTAAGGTTTGATGTGTGTGTGTGTGTGTGTGTCCTGCAGGTGGCGCTGTGCTGTGTCCTCTGCAGTGTGTGTGTGAGACGCGGCCCTGGTACACCCCGCAGAGTGTGTATCACCAGGCCAAGACGGTAGACTGCAATGAACTCCATCTGCACCGAATACCAGCCAACGTCTCCGCGGACACACAGGTGAGGAACACTTTAAAGGTGTCCTATCATGCAAAATGCACTTTTCGATGTCTTTTATACATAAATATGTGTCCCTGGTGTGTCAGGGTGTGTCACAGCGTCAGAAAATAAAACCCTCTCTCTTTTCCTCCGTACCCAAATCTCTAAAAACGGGGATGATCCAGATTTGCGTCCGATATGACGTCATGTCTGAAATGTGGGCTGGCTTTAGACCCACGGCCTATCAGAAACGTTGCTATCAGAAACAATGCACGGCGTGTTTTGGACGTGTTTACATTAGCAAGCATCGCTAACACTCAGAGCTAACCTGTACTGGAGAGAGCATGTGTAAAGAAGCAGGAAATAAAGAAAGGAACTCACCTTGTGGTAAACCTGAGAGAGAAAAAGCATTTGAGCGTCATACTGTTTCAGAAATAATCCTTGATGTGGTTTGGAACATGATGGCGTTTAATCATTAAAAGGGCTGGAATAGAGGGACATGAGGGATGTCTAAAATGCATGATCTGTTTGGTATTGGACATGTTTTATATATATCTGAGACCTATAATATATGCCTAAAAATAGTATAATAGGAGACCTTTAATAATAACCTTCATTTAATTAATATACGCCTATATCCTTTAAACTTCTCCAAGCTGTAGACGTGTTGTTGACATGTTGTTGGCGTGTTGTAGACGTGTTGTTGACGTGTTGTTGACGTGTTGTTGACGTGTTGTTGACGTGTTCCAGGTGATGCTGCTGCAGAGTAACAACATCTCCTCGATCACCACTGAGCTGCAGAGTCTGTACAACCTCACAGAGCTGGACCTGTCTCAGAACCACTTCACACAGGTAACACACACCTTTACTGGTTTTATTTATATAGTTTCACGTGGTCTACCTTTTGTGTGATTTAGCGTAAGTTTCCATCATACAGTACGGCCTGATTTCAAGCAAACTTCCTGCAGTTTTGTCTTCACTATTTGGGTTTATTGTTAAGTGTTAGAAAAATATCACTCGTCACCGGCTTGAGCTTCAATCTCAGGATCCATGTATTTGTGATCCTCTCCAGAATGGAAGTAGTCATCACATACAGAGCATCAACTAGTTCCTGAACAGTGTCCTTCACATGCTGATATCCAAGAGAGGGAGTTACACAGTCACAAGATGGAGGAATACCGGTTCTTCTAGGTCACATGTGTCAAACTCAAGGCTCGGGGGCCAAATCAGGCCCTTGGTGGATTTAATTTCGGCCCGCAGGATAATTTTTAATTACTATTAGATCTGGCCCGCCGGTATATTGCACGCACACCTTCACTCAATCCTGAGGGTCTCCTCAGCTCAGAGCCTGACCCCAAACATTGATGAACTTGCACCCAAGATGAGATGCCAAGATAGAGTCGATAGAGCCATAAGAAATGAATGTAACTGATTATTTAATGTTGTTTTTATAGGCAATAATTTAAGCTTTGTTAGTTCCAGGTTTAATATGTGCAATAAGTTCATTTCAATACGTTTTGCAATAAACATTGAACCAGTCCGGCCCTCGACTAGTACCCATTTTTTTGGCCCACTGTGTATTTGAGTTTGACACCCCTGTTCTAGGTAATCATACATCCTGTCATGTACACAATACTGAGTTTTTTCTCAAAATGTCAACATTCTGACTTTTTCCTAAAAATGTCAACATTCTGACTTTTTCCTCAAAATCTCAAAATTCGGACTTTTCCCCAAAATCTCAAAATTCGGACTTTTTCCAAAAAGTGTCAACATTCTTGACTTTTTCCTAAAAATGTCAACATTCTGACTTTTTCCTAAAAATGTCAACATTCTGATTTTTTCCTCAAAATCTCAAAATTCTGACTTTTCCCCAAAATCTAAAAATTCTGACTTTTTCCAAAAAAATTCAAAATCCTGACTTTTTCCTCAAAATCTGGAAGTAGTCATCACATACAGAGCATCAACTAGTTCCTGAACAGTGTCCTTCACATGCTGATATCCAAGAGAGGGAGTTACACAGTCACAAGATGGAGGAATAGAAAGCAGTATTCAATTCAATTCAATTCAATTCAATAGCTTTATTAGCAATGACCATATTTACATACAGTATTGCCAAAGCTCTGTATAGTTGCAACATCTATACAAAAATACACACAAATAAACAAACAAACAGTTATAAACAAACTGCTAAGAACATGTTTTTTTCCCCAAGGAATACAGATTCATTTCATTCATATAATACATTAATACAAAAATAGAATATGATATACATAAGATATATAAGATGTGAGAGCTGGCGTATCTGCTCATTCCGATTCCCTCAAACTGTGGCAGGCAGAGACAAACTGTCCTGCAACGATGCAGCTCTCTTTATATTCCCCGAGAAGTATTTTTAGTTTTTCATTTTTAAATATTTAAATATGAGTATTCAATGTTTAGTTCAGATTAGCTCCACGTCAGAAATGATCATGCTTGTCATATGTCTATCTCCATAGAGGCTGAATCATCATGTTAATCACATAGCTATCATATGCCTAAAACAGTCCTGATGCTCTTCTAGGTAATCATACATCCTGTCATGTTCACAGCTACAGTTGGGATACCTTTGTTATCATGTTACTCTCATATTGGAAGAGGACATTCAGTATTTCCCCAACATTAAGTTTATCTGTTGTTCTTTACTGTTGTTTTAATGCATTGAAAGTAATATGAAATATACCACTTAGTCACGGGTTATCAGCTTACAAAATACATCAACCGTTTGTTAGCCTCTGTCAAGGATGTCATCCCAATAAAGTGCTGGTTTCTCTGTTTGCAGGTGAGCTCGATGGGCCTGTCCACTCTGGGCCGCCTGGTGACTCTGTACCTGGAGGAGAACCTGATCCAGGAGCTGGAGGACTTCAGTCTGAGGAACCTGTCCAGTCTGGAGGAACTTTACATCAACCACAACCACATCTCCTCCATCGGACCCAAGGCCT
This sequence comes from Trematomus bernacchii, assembly GCF_902827165.1. NCBI lineage: Eukaryota > Metazoa > Chordata > Actinopteri > Perciformes > Nototheniidae > Trematomus > Trematomus bernacchii. Next base: position 629,702 of record NW_022987615.1, read on the forward strand.
TCGCTGGACTCTCCAACCTGCTCAGGTAACTCCTTCTACTTCTTCTTCTACACCTTCCTCTACCTCTTGTTATTGTTCTTGTTCTCCTTCTATAAGAACTACCGAGTGGCACATTTTTAAAAGCCTGCTGATTGTGATTTTCTTCATTACGGTAAATGTTTGATTGATTTTTCTGCTGTTAAAACCTTGGCCTCTTTTGTACTCGCAAGTTTAGCAAATTGCAAGCTTTATGTCTTCTTCACTCACACTGAAAAACTTCTTACAAAGACATCATAAGTGTGTGTGTGTGTGTGTGTGTGGCTGTACATTTACTATCTGTGCTGATATGTTTGATCAAAAAACATGACACGTGTTATTTGACAAATTCTGATATATAAGATTAAAGGGCACCTATCATGCAAAATGCACTTTTTTATGTCTTTTATACATAAATATGTGTCCCCGGTGTGTCGGGGAACTCATGCAGCGTCAGAAAATAAAACCCTCTCTCTTTTCCTCCGTACCCAAATCTCTAAAAACGGGGCTACAACGGAGCTGATCCAGATTTGCTGCTGATATGACGTCAAATCGGCGGACAGAAAGTTGCATTCAGAAATAATGCCTGACGTGTTTTGGACGTAATCTTGTCTTTGTTTACATTAGCAAACCTCGCTAACACTCAGAGCTAACCTGTACTGTGTAGAGCACATGTGTTTAAAAAGCAGAAAATAAAAAAGGAACTCACCTTGTGATAAACCCGCAAGAGAAAAAGCATTTGAGCTCCATACTGTTTCAGAAATAATCCTTGATGTGGTTTAGAACAGGATGGCGTTTTATCACAGCAGAATTTAACTTTCTCTCTGGTAGAATTCTGATCAGGCATTAGCTCCGCCTCCTCTTCTCTTTTTTTTCAAGCTAAGGACCCAAAATCTGCGTTTCTCTAACAGGGCTGCAGAAGAGGGGTCTGAGCAGTATGAGGCATGGCTACAACGGGGATCTGTTTGGTATTTTGAAAAAAAAAACTTCACAGACATGTTTTGTATAGGTATGGCCCTACAATATATTTTTCCAAAATAGCATAATAGGTCCACTTTAATAACCAATGGGTTTCTCCTCTTAAACAAAGACAAACTTCCATAAAAATGGATGCAACTGGTAGAAAAAGTCCATTCTAGTAATACCGCTGATAGAACCCCTAGAAATGGGGATAAGGTGGATTACCTTAGGGCCATTAAGAAAGGATTTACTGACCACATGCTCCACCTAAAGTAATATCAGTGTCTGATTCTCTGCTCCTCTAGGCTCCATCTGAACTCCAACCGCCTCGTGGCCATCGACAGTCGCTGGTTCGAGTCCCTGCCCTCTCTGGAGATCCTGATGATCGGGGAGAACCCCATCCTGGGTCTGGAGGAGAAGAACTTCCTGCCTTTGTCCCGCCTCCACAGCCTGGTTCTGGCCGGGATGGGTCTGGCCTCCGTCCCGTCCGCTGCCTTCCTGGGACTCGACTACCTGGAGAGCCTGTCCTTCTACGACAACAAGCTCAGGTGAGTGTGGAGGACGCTGGTTTCTAATTCTCATACTGTAGTGCTCAGGTGATACTAATCTTTTTAAGGTGGCTGCAACACGTGTAGTACCATCAGGGCTTGAGACTAATATAGTCCTTTTGTCCTGGGTAGTAAATGTGTTTTGGACACAGTAAACATGCATTTGACACGTAGAGGGCATGCACCTTTTATTTACTCATAATGCCACATTGTGAACAACAAACCCATGTTGAAATTGGCAATGCGAAAGCTAGTTAACGTTAGCTATTAGCAGTAAGAGAACAGAGGTAGCGTGAGTAGCGTTGCAATGCATTTATGCTCGATTAAGTCAAAATGAGTATTAGGTGAAGGTAAACCATAACTACCGGTATATCACGATGTGTTCAATGTAGTCTTTTAAATGCAGTTTTGCGTAACCCTTCCCACGACAACAAGCTCAGGTGAGTGTGAAGGACGCTGGTTTAATGAGATACTACCAAGTCCCTGACAAAATTCAATAATACAGTATAGTGTTCAGTTGAAATCCTTTTTTTAGGTGGCTGCAACCCTTGTAGTACCATCAGATCTTGAGACTAATATAGTCTTATTGTCCTGGGGTAGGAAATGTGTTTTTGACACGTAGAGGGCATGCACCTGTTATTGACTCATAATGCCACATTGTGAACAACAAACCCATGTTGAAATTGGCAATGCGAAAGCTAGTTAACGTTAGCTATTAGCAGTAAGAGAACAGAGGTGCCTTTGAGTAGTGTTGCGACACATTCACGCTAAGTCAAAATGAGTATTAGGGGAAGGTAAACCGTATATATATCATGATGTGTTCAATGTAGTCTTGTCAAATGCCGTTTTGGGTGAAAAAACAGTTTAACAGAAATGTTTTCACAGCAATATAAATGGATTTTAGAATAGGAGTTATGACCTGTTTTACTTCCTGACAAAACAAGTATGCAAAAGCTAATAAAGTAATGTTAAGGTACATGGGATCTATATATAGCTTTAGTTCATTACCTGGGTATCAATATTAGTATTCAGTGTTGTAAAATGTGACTTGTTCTGGTATGGACAGTATACATTTCTGGTAATCAGATTTCATGTTTTCTTTGCACTTATTATAAGTTGTACGTTGCTTTGGATAGCAGCGTCAGCTTCATGTAATGTAATGTGATTTCATCTCTACATCGTCTCTCTCTGGCTGATGTTCTCCGGCAGGTCTGTTCCCCGGGACGCTCTGAGCGTTCTCCCTAACCTGAAGTTTCTGGACCTGAACAGGAACCCCATCAGCCGGGTCCAGCAGGGAGACTTCCAGAACCTTCTGCACCTGGAGGAGCTCAGGTGAGGAAGAAATAGAGAAGTTAAGATCAAGTTTGGACTCAATACAAGACATGGTAAAGGTCACCTATTATGCAAAATCCTCTTCTCCATGTTTCTTCTACATCAACATGTGTCCCCTCTTCTTCATGTCTCTTCTACATCAACATGTGTCCCCTCTTCTTCATGTCTCTTCTACATCAACATGTGTCCCCTCTTCTTCATGTCTCTTCTACATCAACATGTGTCCCCACTTCTTCATGTCTCTTCTACATCAACATGTGTCCCCTCTTCTTCATGTCTCTTCTACATCAACATGTGTCCCCTCTTCTTCATGTCTCTTCTTCATCAACATGTGTCCCCTCTTCTTCATGTCTCTTCTACATCAACATGTGTCCCCTCTGTGTAAAAAGATTCTGAAAGTTTCAGGAACAAAGATTCTCTCTCTTTTTGTCCTGATCCATTTTTATAAAAACCTGTCTGAAAATGAGCTGATCAGATTTTGGCCACTTTATGATGTCATAACGATGTTTTGGCTTGAGTAGCCATTAGCCAATCACCAACCAAGGTAACAATAATTACTAATAACTGCTGTCTGTGTTTCAGTCTGAACAACATGGACGAGCTGCTGATTGTGGAGCGAGCGGCTTTCCAGAATATTCCAGAAATCGCCAAACTGGAAATCTGCAGCAACCCCAAACTGTCCTACATCGACCCGCAGGCCTTCAGGTGAGATCAACGTGAACAAATGATAGAAACAATGATAGAAGAAAAGTGTAACGTAAACCTGTTTCTAATATTTATCTTTTTCTGTCTTCTTTCATCTCCTCTTTTTGTTTCCTCTTTTTGTTTCCTTTCCTTGTTTCCTTTCTAATTTTGTCCTCCTCTCTCTCCTTGTCTCCTCTCATTGTCTCCTCTTTTTATTTATTTTCCTCTTCACGTTTCCTGTCCTCTCTTCCTCTTGTCTCTCCTTGTCTCATCTTCCTCTCCTCCCCTTGTTCCCTCTCCTTGTCTCCTCTTCTCCCCTCTCCCATCTTCCTCTCCTTGTTTCATCTCCTTCTCTAACCCCCTTGTTCCCACTCCTTGTCTCCTCTCCTTATGTTCTCCCCTTGTTCCCACTCCTTGTCTCCTCTCCTTCTCTTCTCCCCTTGTTCCCTCCCCTCCTCACCTTATCTCCTCTCCTTCTCTAACCCCCTTGTTTCCTCCCCTCCCCCCCTTGTCTCCTCCCTTCCTCCCCCCTCAGTGCCCTGTCCTCCCTGCGGACCCTCCTCCTCCACAGTAACCAGCTGAGCCTCCTCTCCTCCTCCCTCCTCTCCTCCCTCCCCTCCCTAGAGGAGCTCTCCCTCCACACTAACCCCCTGCGGTGCGACTGCCTCTCCTCGTGGGAGATTCACCTGGGGAACCAGTCTCACCTGAAGCTGCTCGACCCCCCCCTCACCCTGTGCTCCTCCCCCCCTCACCTGCTGGGGCGGGAGCTAAAGGAGGTGGTGGTGGAGGGGGGAGGAGAGGGAGAAAAAGACGGAGAAAATGGAGATGGAGGGGGGGTTAACTCCTGCCTCCCTCACATCTCCCCCCGAGCGTTCCCCCCCGCCATGAACGTCAGCGGCGGGCAGCCAATCACGCTCGAGTGCTGGGCCGACGCCGACCCCCCCCCACAGTTCTACTGGGTGACGCCCACCGGAGACAAGGTGTGTGTGTGTGTGTGTGTGTGTGTGTGTGTGTGTGTGTGTGTGTGTGTGTGTGTGTGTGTGTGTGTGTGTGTGTGTGTGTGTGTGTGTGTGTGTGTGTGTGTTTTCCTCTTCTCTCCTTTCTTTGTTTCCTTTCCTTGTTTCCTTATTATTGTCCTCCTATCCTCTCTTATCCTCTCCCTTCACCTCTTCTTCCTTTCCTCTCCTTGTCTGTTGGGAAATGTTGTAAATTAATTCTTGAATATAATATGACATATTTTGTGTTATTAAATTGCTTTAAACTGTTCTAAAAATTGAAATAGTAATAATCTAAAACCTATATACATATTAAAATAAAAACCAAATCATCTAAATACATAGTTATGTTATTAGGAAAGACTGATGACTTGAATGTTAATTTATTTTATACCTGTGTTCAGGTGAGCTCTGAGGCCGTGGCTGCACCAATCATATCAGAGGAGGGGCGGGGCTTAAGCAGGAAGAAGAAGAAGAAGCATCGGATGTCTGAGCCCGGCGCGTTGGTGATCGAACACGCAGAGCTTTCAGACGCAGGTCAGACTGATTGATCTACCACATAACCAGAGACGGCAAAAGTAGAAGTACAGATACTCGTGTTTAAAAATACTCTGGTGAAAGTAGAAGTACTGACTAAACTTCTTTACTCAAGTAAAAGTAAAGAGGGCTTTGAAATGTACTTCAGTAAAAAGTACCCATAACTAGCAGCTGTTTTAAAGAGTACCTGACCTCCCTTTATATTAATAGAACAATAATGTCATTGTTAGCTAATGAATGTTTCCATGCTGAACAACGGCAACATGACAACGTTTTCATTGGTCCCTCTTCTTTAGAGAAGACCAGGAAATGATGGATACACGGATCGTGTTCAAATCAATAGGCACGCAATGACTCTAAATAATAATGATCACGCCACCAAACACACATTCAAACTAAAGGAACCAGCCTGTTTGGGAAATGTGAGAAGTAGAAAGTACAGGTATTAGTGTTCAACAAGTAAGAAGTAGAAAGTACAGGTATTTGTGTTCAACATGTAAGAAGTAGAAAGTACAGGTATTTGTGTTCAACATGTAAGAAGTAGAAAGTACAGGTATTTGTGTTCAAAATGTAAGAAGTAGAAAGTACAGGTATTTGGGTTCAACATGTAAGAAGTAGAAAGTACAGGTATTTGTGTTCAAAATGTAAGAAGTAGAAAGTACAGGTATTTGAGTTCAACATGTAAGAAGTAGAAAGTACAGGTATTTGTGTTCAACATGTAAGAAGTAGAAAGTACAGGTATTTGTGTTCAACATGTAAGAAGTAGAAAGTACAGGTATTTGGGTTCAACATGTAAGAAGTAGAAAGTACAGGTATTTGTGTTCAACATGTAAGAAGTAGAAAGTAAAAAGTCATCAGAAAAATAAGTAGTGGAGTAAAGTACTGATACCAGAAAAATGTACTTAAGTACAGTAACGAAGTATTTGTACTCCACTACTTCCCACCTCTGGTTGTACCAAATGCTCTGTATGTGATGACTACTTCCATTCTGGAGAGGATCATAAATACATGGATCCTGTTTTGAAGCTCAAGCCGGTGACGAGTGAGATCTCTCTAACAGATAACATGGCGTTTCTCTCTCTCAGGTGTGTATACCTGTGTGGCGTGGAACATGGATGGCGCCGACACGAAGAGTGTCTCTGTGTCCGTTGACTCTCAGGGGGGCTCGTGGTCGGGAGGGGATCCCAGTAGAGAGGCCTCCTGGCTGGGGAACTCTTCAGGAGCTTCAGCCTCTCTGGTGGTGCTGGCCAAGGTACCTGCTCCGTTTAAAATATAACAATAAGAGTATTTTAAAGCTCTCCTATCATGCAAAATGCACTTTTTGATGTCTTGTATACAGAAATATGTATAAACCCTCTCTCTTTTCCTCCGTACCCAAATCTCTAAAATTTGTTTTAGACGTAATATGGTCTGTGTTTACATTAGCAAGCATCGCTAACACTCAGAGCTAACCTGTACTGGAGAGAGTATGTGTAAAGAAGCAGGAAATAAAAAGGAACTCACCTTGTGGTATAACCGGCAAGAGAGAAAGCCTTTGAGCTGCATACTGTTTCAGAAATAATCCTTGATGTGGTTTGGAACATGATGGCGTTTAATCACGGCAGCATTTAGCTGAGTATCTGCCGGGTAATTCTGAGCAGGCACAAGCTCCGCCTCCTCTAACCCTTTTTTCAAGCTAAGGACCCAGAATCAGCGTTTCTCTAACAGCTGAAACAGAGGGATATGAGGGATTTCTAAAATGCATGATCTGTTTGATATTTTGAGCAAAACACATCATACACATGTTTTTATATATTTGTATATATCTGAGACCCATAATATATGCCTCAAAATAGCATGATAGGAGACCTTTAAGATCATATATTGTATCTTGGTGTTGGTAATGATTACTAAATGAGTGTTTCCTGTGCAGCTGGTGCACGCCCAGTCGGTGGTGTTGGAGTGGAAGTTGTTTCCCAGCAGAGGAGCTTCGTCTGTGGGTCAGAACCAGCAGGACCTCCCTCTGACCCGCTGGACCAGCGCCACGGTGCACATCGACAACCCTCAGATCAGCTACACTGCCAAGGTGAGCACACACACACTCAAAGAACTATTCAAAAGGCATCGAAAAAACACAAAACGTTTCATAAAATACCCCACAGACAATCCATGTTTCTTTCAAATAGTAAAACATTTAAAGAAATTTTAACCAAACACTTCAACAAATTTGAAAAAAACAAACATTTAATAAAACAATCCCTTGTCTCTCCTCAGGTTCCAGTGGATGTTCAGGAGTATAACCTGACTCACCTCCTTCCTGCTACAGAGTACCACGTCTGCCTCACCGTCTACTCCGCCCCTCTCTACCCCTCCTCCTCTTCCTCCCCTTCCTCTTCCTCCCCCGTCCACACTTCCTGTCTGAACGTCACCACGAAGGAGGCGGGTTTCTCCGTGGAGTTGGTGGCGTCTCGGCGCAGCAGCGTGGCGCTCGCCGCCGTCATGGGTTCGATGTTCGCTCTGTCCATCATGGCGCTGCTCGTTTTCTACATGGGTCGCAGAGTCCAACAGCACAAGTCCTGCGGCCACTCGCTGAAGAAATACATGCAACACGCCACCTCCATCCCTCTGAACGAGCTCTATCCGCCATTAATCACGCTGTGGGAGAGCGAGGCCGAGAAGGACAAGGAGGACAAGGAGGATGGAGAGAGAGGGGAGGAAGCTGGGGGGAGACAGATCGACACCACAAAGACGTACATGTGGTAGCGGGAGGGGGGTTTAATCGACAGAAAAACAAACTTTTGAGGGTTTTAAGAGAGAGAGAGAGCGAGAGAGAGAGCGAGAGAGAGAGAGAGAGAGAGAGCGGCAAAGAGAGATCAACACAAGCCTTCAGACACCAAACACAACACGACTACCAGCAGAGACACTCTTTCAGGAGCATTCTGGTGTTTTTATGTATTCATTCATCACAAACTCTGTTCATTTACAGATGTTTTCATATATAAATTGTTACTGAAGGTCGACTAGACTTTATATAAGCGTCCAGCTGACCAATCAGAGCAGACTGGGCTCTGGTTTCAGACAGAGGGTGAAAAGAGGTGCTGCAGCACAGGCAGTATGAGAAAAATAAAGAGCTTTTTGAACATTAAAGCATGGAGACATGTAGAGACACTACATACTGATATACACCTGACCATCAGCAGGAGAGGACTCTTTAAAGTAGAGACATTACATACTGATATACACCTGAACATCAGCAGGAGAGGACTCTTTAAAGTAGAGACACTACATACTGATATACACCTGAACATCAGCAGGAGAGGACTCTTTAAAGTAGAGACACTACATACTGATATACACCTGAACATCAGCAGGAGAGGACTCTTTAAAGTAGAGACACTACATACTGATATACACCTGAACATCATCAGGAGAGGACTCTTTAAAGTAGAGACACTACATACTGATATACACCTGAACATCAGCAGGAGAGGACTCTTTAAAGTAGAGACACTACATACTGATATACACCTGAACATCAGCAGGAGAGGACTCTTTAAAGTAGAGACACTACATACTGATATACACCTGAACATCAGCAGGAGAGGACTCTTTAAAGTAGAGACACTACATACTGATATACACCTGAACATCAGCAGGAGAGGACTCTTTAAAGTAGAGACACTACATACTGATATACACCTGAACATTAGCAGGAGAGGACTCTTTAAAGTAGAGACACTACATACTGATATACACCTGAACATCAGCAGGAGAGGACTCTTTAAAGTAGAGACACTACATACTGATATACACCTGAACATCAGCAGGAGAGGACTCTTTAAAGTAGAGACACTACATACTGATATACACCTGAACATCAGCAGGAGAGGACTCTTTAAAGTAGAGACACTACACACTGATATACACCTGAACATCAGCAGGAGAGGACTCTTTAAAGTAGAGACACTACATACTGATATACACCTGAAAAAAGACCTCTTTAACTTCACATTTCTCCGTTAAGGTCAACACCTTAAAAGAACACCAGATTTAAATATTGGACCTACAGATTTAGAAGTTAACAGGATTTGTGGTTAATTTGCTCGAATATAAAAACACCAGAATGTTTCTTTTCCTTCTGTTTCCATTGCACAGGTTTCTTATGAACTCACACCTTCAGTTGTTAATCTGTTGGACCTCAGCTGCTCTGGAGAGATCTGTCAGAAGAAGACTTTAACAGAAGAGTTTGATCTGTTTCTCAAACTGTGGGTCGGGGGGCGGTTCTCGAGCCGTCTGCTCAATTTTAACCGGACGTTTAATTTTTTTCCTCCAGCAGCATCTGAAGAGACTTTTTAGTGAGTCTAAATGTTTTCTACTCTGCAGATTTCCTCTCTTTGTCTCGACTCTTGTCTCTGCCAAGCACACTGACAGTAGCTGCACTGTTTTAAAAAAAGAAAGAAATCTAATTATTGTAACTAAGTTCATCTGATGAACATGAATGCAGCACTAACACTCAGCACAGGCAGATTCCACGTGGAAACTCACACTGAAGGTTTTCAGAGTGGCACTTAAAGGTCCCGTATTCAAATCTGTCGTTTCTTTACATAACATTCAACTTTAAAACTATTTAAAGTAACTAATATCAAACTAGTTATTCATTTCACACTGCACAGAGACGTTAACACCTTCCCTACATATTTTAATGTAACCGTTAGTTGGAGGTCAAACGTCCGAGTAATTCAAAACTCCAAACACAAATCAAACTGTATGCAGATATGCCGTTTTACACACCTACACTTAAAGGTCCCGTGTCATGGCCATTTCTACTGATCATAATTCCATTGTTGAGGTCTACTAAAATATATGTATATTGTTCAATGTTCCAAACTCACATTGGTTTCTCATACAGCATCTCTGTATAGTATGTGTATTCACTCTCTGTCCTACACGGCTTGTTGGAGCTCCTGCCCCCCCCCCTCCCCCCCTCCCTGTGAGCCCAGTGGCCGTCTGCGAGACAGCGAGACACAGCGAAACCCAGCCCGAACACACACACACACACACCCGCAGCCTGGCTGGGAGTTTGTGTGTGTGCTCAGGCTGAGTTCCGCGGTGTCTCGCTGTCTCGCCGACCCCACACCAGTGAGCCGGCTCACACTGTCCCGCCGAGTCCGCGGATTGGTCCAAACGTAACGGCTCCGCGGACGTTACGTTACTATACCCGAAATACGTCACTATACCCAAGAAGTAAACAATGGAAAAAGAGAAATCTCCAACGAGGCGTTCTGGGGCAGCATAGACAGGTATTTTCTGTGTTAGAGTTTTACTCGCTACAGAGTGTACTTTGAGGATTTGTGACTCTGCAGACCGTTCACATGCAGAAAAAGCTTCATAACACACAAGGGGACGGGTAATAACCGGGAAAGCATGACATGGGCCCTTTAAATTTGTATTATTGCACATATTTATGTTACAACAAAGCATTTCATTCAGTGAGCGTTAGATGAGCGATACTGGAAGAATATACCTTTTGCTTAATACTTAAATTGCATCTTTTTGTTGCAATCATTTTGATTTAATACACATTACACACAGATAAAGTCCACTGGAAGGCGACCTGATACTTAGATTCAAAAGATTCAAAGGTTTAATTGTCATGTGCACATAAGCTACAGTGTAGAAATGGCAATGAGCTCCTCTAACAATGCAACATATATAATAGAATACAAAAATACAAATAAGTACAGACCCAGATACTCGTAATTACCAAACACCACTCAATACAAGATATAAGATATACACGTATAGTTTTGTATGCTTTTGCTCCACCTCCATCCACGACCTCACACTGTTCCTCTGTAAAAACACTTCACGTTTCTGCACATTAAAGCATCGCGACACGCCTTCAGTGTGCACATTAATGCAGTGATATATATATCTGTTCTCCAGCCTTCAGTCTGCACGCTCAGTCACTTTCAGTTCAGCTTCAAACCAAACTTCCTCTCTGAATCCGGGACCTTTAATCTTCCAGAAACTTCACTTTACTTGACACGCTGTCTTTACCAGCGCAGCATGAATGCATCACTCTTCTATTTGATTATCTCTGTTCTGTACACCGTGGTCCTGCTTCCAGTCCTGCAGCAGGATGGAATGAAGGTTTTTTAGCTTTTCGTTTGTTCACAAAATGCAGAGTTATAATCTCTGTTTTATAACTTGTAACACTTCAGAGTTTTTTTTGTTTTTTTTAGCTGTTACAGACGTTGCACTGGGAGGTGGAGGCGGTGGTGCTGCATGCCTTTGCACTCATATTTACGACTGTTTGTACGAAACCACGTCTGTGTGACGACCTGCAAACTGCTCGGGTCCATCAGGAAGAATTTAGACAGGGAATTCACACTAGACAAAAACACACAAGAAATCTCATAATTAAGACTTGTCAGTATATTTTATAATTCTGCAAATTAGTTATCTCATATTTACAAGGAATGTATTTAATTAAAAATAAGTTAACGATGTCACAATGGTAATATAGTTTTCTTGTAAGGATGAGATACAGATGCTCAAATAGTAAAAGGATAAGTATTCAAAGAAAATGCATAAATCCAAATGTTTATGAGACAGTTTTTTTGTTATTAAATGAAAAAGAGCTGCATTTCTTTGAGAGGAAGTCAGATGTAAACCGTCAGATAGGAACATGACAACAAACCTAATTACATTTGACTTTCTTGGATACAAAAACGAATTTATTTAGGAATGTATGGGATAAAAAACTGAATTTAATTTGAATTTCTGGCATTAAAAAGCAGTCTTTCTGTGTGTCGACCCGTCAGTTTGCAGGTTTGTCGTTCAGACTTTTAGCCAAATATTCCCTCAACCGTCTGTCAACCAAAACTCTTCAGGAACAACAAACACTCAAAGGATGCTATGGGCATTTCAAAAGAATATATTCTGTATATATTTACATTTTATGATGTTATAAAGATGTTTCTCTGGTCTCTCCACTGTGAGGAGCTTTTCTGTTTTGACACTTTTCGCTTTAAGACATTTGAGTCTCCAAAAAGTACATAAATTGATAAATAATGTCATTTTGATTCATTGATACTAGGTCTGCAGTGTGAAAACAGAGTGGCGCCCCCTGGTGGCGATCACAGAAACTATGACATCACTCTTTCCTCATGTCACTTAAATTACTTTTATTCTTAATTAAACTTGACATTAATATGCAGGGTATTTTGTATAAAGTGTATCACTCTATATTTGAAGACAACTATTGCTTATATTATTATTATGATTACTCGACACTGAGCACCAACTGTAACTAAAGATGTGTGTGTGTGGGGGGGGGGAAGATAATATAAATACACACTTTGTCACTCAACAGCCTGGTGTCTGATTGTTAACTCGTGTATATTATTCATATTCATTTACTATTTATGAAGATACTTTTCCTATAGCATGTGTGTACACATTCAAATCTACAATTTTCTCAGATTTCAGGTACATTTTCAAACTAAAACCTCTCTCGGCCCCCAAAGAAGGTAGATTAAGAAGGTCCACAGCAACCACATCATGAAACCCCCTTTAATTTACTGCAAGGGGTCCCCATGCATAGCGCGCCATCAAAAGCTCATAATGTCAGTGGCGCTGCTCCGCTCCGGGTGGGGGGGTGCTGTCGGAGGTGTTGCCGGAGCGAGGTGTCATGTCCCTTCTGCTTGGGGCCCCCAGAGTGTCTTGGTCGACTCATGATGTGTGATGTCACCAAAAAAACATGCAAACTCACAAGTGGCTTTTCCCCATAATTCCAAAATGTAAAAATCCAATTTAAAAACCTTGTAGTTTAATGTTTATAAGACGGACACAAAATGACCAAACTGCAGACTGTTTGAAAGTGCTGAAAACAAAAAAGATCACTCAAACTCGTGTGTCTTTTACCCACATCCCCATTTTTTATTTATTTTTTTGGTGCTAGACAAACATAAGCAGCAGCCAGCCGTCGTCAGTGAGATGGACTTTTTCTCATCTAAACATTCATCACAAAGCTTCTTTTACATCTGAAGAATGAGGTTTCTTTTGCACTGATTGAAACTAAAGTGACATTAACAGCTGAGATAAAACTGACTGTTATAAAGACCGGCAGGCTGCGTGCTCTCCGACAGAAACTCAGACATGTAGAAAAGGAAACTCAGAAGAAAACACAAAAGAACTGAAGAGAAATTGCAGTTGCAAGAAAACTAAATCAATTAAATTGTACATTGAAAATAGTCAAATTTTAAACAAAAAAATTACGGAAAGAAGACGAAGAGCCGTGGACTTATTCGCTTTTTTAAAGGGGACCTATCATGCAAAATGCACTTTTTGATGTCTTTTATACATAAAGATGTGTCCCTGGTGTGTCGGGGAACTCACGCAGCGTCAGAAAATAAAACCCTCTCTCTTTTCCTCCGTACCCAAATCTCTAAAAACGGGGGAACAACGGAGCTGATTCAGATTTGCGTCCGATATGACGTAATATCTGAAATGTGGACCCACGGCCCTATCAGAAACGTTGCTATCAGAAACAATGCCCGACTGTTTTGGACGTAATATGTTCTGTGTTTACATTAGCATCGCTAACACTCAGAGCTAACCTGTACTGGAGAGCATGTGTGTGAAGAAGCAGGAAATAAAAAGGAACTCACCTTGTGGTATAACCGGCAAGAGAGAAAGCCTTTGAGCTCCATACTGTTTCAGAAACAATCCTTGATAATCCATGATATGGCGTGTCATCACCGCAGTATTTAGTTTTAGTATTTAGACCGTAGCTGCGGGTAGAATCTCCCGCATAAGCTCCGCCCCTCTTTATTATAATTTTTTTTAAAGCTTTATACCCCAAATCAGCACTTTAGAAACAGGAAGTGAAATAGAGGGATATGAGGCATGGCTAGAATGGGTGATCTGTTTGGTATTTTGAGCAAAACACTTCATAGACATGTTTTTTATATATTTTTATATATCTGAGACCTATGCTATTGCCTAAAAATAGCATGATAGGTGACCTTTAAAATCTAATATTTTGTGTTTTTATTTTGTCTCTTAGGTGTTATGCTTTTAAACTTTAATTGTATTTATCCTATTTTAACTTGTATTATCAAATCGCACAATGATTGTTTCTGCTTTCTTTCGTAAAGCACCTTGAGATTTTGCTGTATTTTAAAGCGTGCTATATCAATTCAATGTATTGTTAAGCTTGTGGCTGCAATGCAACTTAATTAAGTTTAAGTGGAAAGGTAAACATAAAACATAATCCTCTTCTCTGCATCAGGACGAACAATTACGACTTGAATCTTGATCGGGGGCAAAGCAAAAGTCAGGAGGTCAACGGCCGATCAATCAGTCGATCTAAGAGGGAGAAACTAGAATTAATAACAGTACGGTTTTATTACGATATCCGAAATCTAGTACAATATCTAGTCTCATATCATGATAAAATAGCGATATATTACCGCCTTTGTGTTTACGGTCTTACCTAGTTCCAGTCCACAGAGACCAAGATGACGTTCTCATCTTCTTTATTTTGAGAATTTGAAGATCTCCTTTTCCTTTTGCGTTTACTGCTGCATTGCTAAAGATAAAGACAGACACACAGTTTGTAAGGTTGTTGTTCAGTGTAAAGGTAAAGGGGTTGGAAGAAATATATATATATATATATTACTTTAAGTAGAAGTAGTAGTACTAAATTGTAAAAATACTTAGTCACAATCAAAAGTCCAAAAGTATTGCATACACATTTTTTTCGAGCTCATTTAATTACGTTATATAATGCTGCTGGATATCTTCTTAACCTACAATAATATATATCATTTATTGGTTTGATTATATTTTGGATAAGCTAATAATCTGAGTCTGTGAAGTAACTAAAGCTATCAGATAAATGTAGGAGAGTAGAAAATACAATATGAGCTTTAAAAATGTAGTTTATCACGTTCTTTTTTTTAAATCCCAAATGTTAAAGGTGTCCTATCATGCTATTTTTAGGCATATATTATGGGTCTCAGATATATACAAATATATAAAAACATGTCTATGATGTGTTTTGCTCAAAATACAAACAGATCATGCATTTTAGAAATCCCTCATATCCCTCTATTTCAGCTGTTAGAGAAACGCTGATTCTGAGTCAGAGGAGGCGGAGCTAATGCCTGATCAGAATTCAACCGGAGATAAAGTTAAATTCTGCTGTGATGAAACGCCATCCTGTTCTAAACCACATCAAGGATTATTTCTGAAACAGTATGGAGCTCAAATTATTTTTCTCTTGCGGGTTTATCACAAGGTGAGTTCCTTTTTTTTTATTTCCTGCTTTTTCAACACATGTGCTCTCCAGTACAGGTTAGCTCTGAGTGTTAGCGATGCTAATATAAACAAATACCATATTACGTCAAAAACACGTCAGGCATTGTTTCTGAAATTACGTAATATCGGCAGCAAATCTGTATCCGCTCGCTGTACCCCCGTTTTTAAAAGATGTGGGTACGGAGGAAAAGAGAGAGGGTTTTATTTTCTGACGCTGCATGAGTTCCCCGACACACCGGGGACATATATTTATGTATAAAAGACATCAAAAAGTGCGTTTTGCATGATAGGTGCCCTTTAAAGAATTGGGATAAAATTGAAATGTTCAAGTGAAGTATTCAAAACTGCACTTAACTACAATACTTGAGTAAATGTACTTCATTACATTACACGTCAGCAAAGTATTCCACTCATAGTTCTACATTTATCACTCCGGTTACACAGGAGCTGCTAATAGGGCAAACCTGCACTAAATGCTAATAAATATGTAAGCTAAAACAATTGACATCCAAATTAGACAAAGAGTAATAAAAACTAATGGCTATTGCTATTATAATAATAATAATAATAATAATAATAATAATAATAATAATAATAATAAAGCTTTATTTATATAGCACTTTTCTTACAACTCATGCAGCTCAAAGTGCTTTACAAAATGGCGACACATCACAAGTTAGAAACAAACAAGAAATTCCCCCAGATTATTTGTTAAGAACAAACAGACAATATAAAGGTAGGTTAATAATAAAGACTAAAAGAACATTTAAAGTGGGGGGTTGCTAATAAAAAGCTAATCTAAAAAGATGTGTCTTTAGCTGGTGTAGCTAAGCTAATGTGTCTGTTTGTGTTTTTTTTTTTTACCGGCATGCACTTTTTGTCGCTCGTCAGACACAGCTTCATCCTGAAGCCCAGGTCCAGGCCGCTGTTGCTTCCTTTGAACTGAAACATCTGGAAGGCTATAATAGTTCCTCCGTTTTCGTTAAACACCGTCTTCACCGTATTGTCCTCCGGGTTCCCGCAGCTGCAAGAAAACACAGAAGCTTGACCTCCTGAAAAACTACAAATAGAGTCGTGCAGTTTGTTTTTGTAGGCTGACAAGGACTTGGATTTTGTCCCCGTAAGGACTGATAACCCTGAAGATAGCATCAAGCTTGGTTCCTTCGATAAAAAGCCATTGGATTATTGCATTGGATTCGTGAATATTGCAGAAAATAAAAACCAATACATTTTCATTATACTTACACGTCAAAGATATTGAAGTGACTGTTATTTTTGTATATTGATTGTTGTGTTTTATTTAGGTCTTAATGTGTGCATATGTAAATGTGTCTGTTGATTGTGTGTATATATATATAGGATATACATATTTGCGTACATATCTTTATATATATTTGTTGTTATAGTCGTGTAAGGTTTCAGCGTTCAAATCCTTTTAGTTTAATGTCTTGTGTTCCTAGTCTTGTCACCTTCCGTTTTATTTTGGTAAATGACTCGACTCTCTCGTTTCAGTTGTCTTCACTTCCTGCCCCTGTGTGTCACCTGTCAGCCTGATTGTTGTTCCTGCCCCTGATTGTTTCCACCTGTGCCCCATTACCTAATGTGTCTGTGTGTATATATAGCCCTTGTCTCCCTTTGTCTTGTGCCAGTTCGTCTTGTCTCCACGTCGAGTCCATGTCTGTAATCATAGTGAGTCTTTTGAGCAACCTAGTAGAACCTAGTGATCTTTTGTTTATTATCGAAGTTTTCCTATTCTATTAAAGGTGGGGTAGGTCATTTTGGAGAAACCAGCTCGAGTGCGCTAGAATTTGAAAATACACAGCCGGAAAAAATCTGCCACTTCCTTACAGAGCCCCTCCTCCAACACACACGAACGCGCACATGACCAATGAGGGCACGAGATAAGTCTGTGCACAGATGGAAGGCTGACAGGCAGGTAGGCCATCCAGTTATTTTAGCCAGGCCGGCTAAAATGATTGGTCGTGCTTTTTACAGTACTACGGCTTCCACAGATGACATTTTTTTATGGATTTTTTGTCAAAGCACTTAAGATATTCATTGCTATCGGGATGTTAAGAGCATTCCATGGATTATAACAAAAAGTGTATCTCGAGCCGGTTTCTCAAAATTACCTACCCTACCTTTAAGTGATTTTGTTTGTAGCCTTAAGTTTGCAACTTTAGTCTTATATATAAATAAAATATATTTTTGAGTTAAAACTGAATCGTGCATCTGAGTTCCTGTGAGCCCATCGTGTCAATTCGGGATTGTGGGAAACGGTATTTCGATCTCTCTGTCTGTACACACAAACTGAAAGATTGACAATAAAGTTGACTTTGACTTTAGCAGTAACCTTGTTAAGCTAAAGCTACATTCATTTAAAAAAAAGACCACCACTCACCCGTCTATGATAAGGTCATATCTCTGAGTTATGCCTCCGGTGTTATCGGTCGCAAAGGCTTCCTCCACGACGAGGGTGAGGATGTTTCCGTCCAGCCCTACGGCGTCCATGCTCATGTAGATGGTCTGATCCATCTGGACCCCGCCAGAGAAGTCAAACTCTTCAGTGCACGTGATGTCCGTACACATGGTCATAGACAGGGTGTAGTTCCAGGATCCAGACTGAATCTGCTGCAGTGCTGAGCTGCAGATCACACACACAGTCAAGTTTTAACAGAGATGGCAAAAGTACACACATCCTTTACTCAAGTAGAAGTACAGATACTCGTGTTTAAAAATACTCTGGTAAAAGTAGAAGTACTGACTAAACTTCTTTACTCAAGTCAAAGTAAAGAGGGCTTTGAAATGTACTTAAGTAAAAAGTACCCATAACTAGCAGCTGTTTTAAAGAGTACCTGACCTCCCTTTATATTAATAGAACAATAATGTCATTGTTAGCTAATGAATGTTTCCATGCTGAACAACGGCAACATGACAACGTTTTCATTGGTCCCTCTTCTTT
Source organism: Trematomus bernacchii (assembly GCF_902827165.1). Lineage (NCBI taxonomy): Eukaryota > Metazoa > Chordata > Actinopteri > Perciformes > Nototheniidae > Trematomus > Trematomus bernacchii. The sequence continues at coordinate 648,043 of NW_022987615.1, forward strand.
AGAGAAGACCAGAGGCCTGTACTACGAAGCTGGTTCAACCTAACCTGGATATGTTTGAGTTAGCCGGTTGGCCCAATCCAAAACATACGCGCTCTCGTTAAGCTGTACTACGACGCTGGTTATCAAGTGGATCGCTCAAGCCAGCCGTGTCCTATCTAGTTAGGTGCGCGTTCACATGAAAGGGGTGGTATTTGGAGCATTTGACCAATCACAAACATGGACAAGCGTACTGACAGCGCAGCGTCATACTTCCTGAATGAAAAGTGAACTTTAATATTAGTCAAATATGAAGAAGTTAAACTTTAAACATCCATGACTTAAACACTTTATCCAGGATAAAAGCCACATAGCTGCACCTGCAAGGTGAATACAGCTGGTAAAAGAAAAAGTGTTTGAATGCGTACATTAACAGGTTTATGATATCACTTCCCCGTCCAAGACACGAGTGGATCTGACTTTAATTACATTTCACTCGAGTGTTTCGTCAACTTAATGTGTTGCTTAAAATAATACTTCTGCATACAGTATGTGACACTGTGAGTGTTGCACGGCCAGATACGGCTCAAGAAGCTGACTCAAATAAGGAAATATATGATACATTATGATGTGATATGATATGAATGATAATGGGACACATCGACGTCTGCACTCACAGTGCCGCGGACTGTACTTAATGTTACTCTGATCCGGTTACTTATGTTGTGGCAGATATTTAAGTAAGCTTTCTTAACGCTAATGTTATAATAGTCAGATTGCTCTGAAGATGGGAGGGGATATTCTATTAATTTTCACGTTCACACAGTCAGTTGATTTTTGCCGGCCGTCTTTCCTGCAACGGCAGTTTTTCTGTATTTCCTCTATCCTGTAATATGACTTGATCGCTTTAAACTCTGCACACGGAGCTCTGATTGGTCAGCAGGCGGTGCTTTCACTGAGTTGATCTCTTAGCCTGCAACCTAACCTCCTCCCGAGGAGGTTAGCCACTCAGCATAAGTTACCATGGAGATCTAGCCCGCTAAAAAGAGAACCAGCGTCGTAGGACCGGAAAGCCCGAGTTTTCCCTGAAGTTAGCCGGCTAAGCGGAAATCCGGCTTCGTAGTATAGGCCCCAGGAAATGATGGATACACGAATCGTGTTCAAATCAATAGGCACGCAATGACTTTAAATAATAATGATCACGCCACCAAACACACATTCAAACTAAAGTAACCAGCCTGTTTGGAAAATGTACGAAGTAGAAAGTACAGGTATTTGTGTTAAAAATGTAAGAAGTAAAAGTAAAAAGTCATCAGAAAAATAAGTAGTGGAGTAAAGTACTGATACCAGAAAAATGTACTTAAGTACAGTAACAAAGTATTTGTACTCCACTACTTCCCACCTCTGTGTTTTAATATATCACATTGACTTACAGCGATTTCACTTGACTTTTTTTTAACCATAACCACTCATTTTGACTTATCCTAACCCTACATTAAACCAGTATCTATCTATCTATCTATCTATCTATCTATCTATCTATCTATCTATCTATCTATCTATCTATCTATCCATCTATCTACCTATCTAAAGGACTGCGAGTCCCCACAATGCGACTGTGTAAACAAATATATGTCCCCACAATGTCAGTAATACATACCTATACACACACAGTCGTGTATCTAAGAGGACATTACATTGACGTATATTTATTTAACTTGTCTTTCTGTAGACTTCACCCTAAAATGAACGTTACAAGGACTTGCATTTTTTCCCGATAAGGACTGTGAGTCCCTGTGACTGTGTTACCAAATATACCTCCCCACAACACCAGTAATACATGCACACACACACACACCCACACACACACACACACACACACACACACACACACACACACACACACACACACACAAGCTTGTTGCAGGTTTTGTCTAATTCTTTCCTTGTGAATTTTGTGATGAGTATACCCTTACCCTCCTTTCAATTTGAAGCTCAAGGACTTGCGTGTCGGCTGGTTGAAGTAGCAGGAGAAGTTCATATTAATCAAGTCACTGCGAGAAATCCTACTGGACGGGACATTGTCATCTATCTTGATGACGTTTTTGTAGGTGATCTTTTGGTCTGTGGTCTGCAGAGAGAGAGAGGTATTCAGTCAGTGGTATTTGCTGCATGCTGTCAGAAGAGCAGGAAACTTTAATCTTGAAGGCTTTAGGCTTAATAAAGCTGCTTTAAATAAAGTTGTCATCGGACTGCAATTATTTTTGACTGTATGGATATAGCATTACATCAAACACCAAACAGCGTTGGACTCAGTACTCAGAACATTTGTCTTAAAGAGGCCCTATTATGTTTGTTTGGGTGTCCCTCTCCTGTAGTGTGTAAATGGTCTGCAAAGTCTAAAATCCCTGTGTTCCCTCCAGAGGGAGTTTCTCTCCTACACACTCCCTGCCTGAAACGCCTCCATTGGACTCCTTTGTTTACATCCCTATGTAACACTCACACTCCTATTGGCTAGCGCTCCAACACATTGTACGTGAAAGGCTAAGGGGCGGGTCATTTGTAAGCAGTTGACCAATCACAACAGAGCCGGCCAGCTAACCAATCAGAGCAGACTGGGCTCTGTTTTCAGACAGAGGGTGAAAAGAGGTGCTGCAGCACAGGCAGTATGAGAAAAATAAAGAGCTTTTTGAACAATAAAGCATGGAGACATGTCCCAGTAGAGACACTACATACTGATATACACCTGAACATCAGCAGGAGAGGACTCTTTAAAGTAGAGACACTACATACTGATATACACCTGAACATCAGCAGGAGAGGACTCTTTAAAGTAGAGACACTACATACTGATATACACCTGAACATCAGCAGGAGAGGACTCTTTAAAGTAGAGACACTACAGTACATACTGATATACACCTGAACATCAGCAGGAGAGGACTCTTTAAAGTAGAGACACTATGATATACACCTGAACATCAGCAGGAGAGGACTCTTTAAAGTAGAGACACTACATACTGATATACACCTGAACATCAGCAGGAGAGGACTCTTTAAAGTAGAGACACTACATACTGATGTACACCTGAACATCAGCAGGAGAGGACTCTTTAAAGTAGAGACAGTACATACTGATATACACCTGAACATCAGCAGGAGAGGACTCTTTAAGTGAAATGTTGAATGTAGGATGTATTGATTATGTGTTAATAATGCGATTCTAAATCTACAAGTATCTAAAAAAAAAAAACTTGAAATCTGACTTTCTTGCAAGCAGACTTTCAAACTGCCTGAAGGGAGATTCATTGTCAGATTTTCTATTTTTGGAGAGTTGCAAAACTTGCCTGCCAAATTCAAAGACATGAGACTCGAGACTCTGAAAAGCACTTTGTTTACACTTTGTTGGAAACTGTGTAGGACACTTTGTTGGACACTTTGTATGGGACACTTTGTTGGACACTTTGTTGGACACCTTTAGGAAAAGAGAGACACTCACCAGGATCTCCGTCCCACAGGGGGTGCTGCTGTTAAAGCTGAAGGTCACCATGTGGGTCGTATCGTCCATCTGACCCTTGCAGGTGTTGTCGTTCAGGTGTAAAACCCGGTAGTCCACACCTCTTGCCCTCAAGAGACAACCAGCCAGGGTGAGTGAGGCAGAGTTCGGGCTGCACACTGTCGGGTTTTCTGAAAAAAAACAGCGAAGACACAGGATTATGAAAAAACATAAACAAGCAAGATATCTCAGGGAATATTATCTGCTGATTCACAAAAAACGTAAGCGTTCTGTCTCAGATTAGTCCTGTTTCCAAAGGTTTTTTATATCGGAATAAGGGATTAATATCGTTTTATAGCCACAAAAATAACATGTATGGTTCCATATACTAGGTTCTTCGGCAGGTAAAACTGATCCATTGACTGAATAAGGTGTGATTTATTTCAAATTTATAGCATCTGTGGGTTTTTTTGTGTACATTTTGTGATTGTTTTTCATTTTATTAACTATTACATTAGGTTACATTGTGTGTAAATGTGTTCTTTTGGCCATGAATTAAAAAAAAGAAGAGTCAAACTTGTGGTAATAAGTCAGAATTAAAGGTAGGGTAGGTACGTTTGAGAAACCGGCTCGAGATACACTTTTTGTTATATTCCATGGAATGCTCTTAACATCCCGATAGCAATGAATATCTTAAGTGCTTTGACAAAAAATCCATAAAAAAATATCATCTGTGGAAGCCGTAGTACTGTAAAAAGCACGACCAATCATTTGAGCCGGCCCTGCTAAAATAACTGGATGGCCTACCTGCCTGTCAGCCTTCCATCTGTGCACAAACTTATCTCGTGCCCTCATTGGTCATGTGCACGTTCGTGTGTGTTGGAGGAGGGGCTCTGTAAGGAAGTGGCAGATTTTCTCCGGTTGTGTATTTTCAAATTCTAGCGATCTCGAGCCGGTTTCTCAAACTTACCTACCCTACCTTTAAGTTGGCTTAAAATTACAAAAAGTTATGTGTTGTTCTTCATGCTTCATAAACAGTCAAAACGGGAGGACAAAAGATGCACAGCGGATAGTAAGACAACACAAAGGTTAAGTCAAATAAAACGTTTACTTTAAAATTAAGTATTTATACAATGACCTTTTGCTTCTTTTCCCTAAGGAGAAGATCTGAGTCCTTCTCATTAGTAGTTTTTTGCCCAAAGAAAGTTGGAATACATGAATTGTGAGGTCTGTGATGTTGAAAAAGTCTTACCCAAAACACCTTCCCATTTGTTATCGTTGGCAAAACTCGCCCGACAGAGACAGCTGGGGTCACCGCTGATGTCCATACCGACAAATTCATGAGCGCTGCAGAGCAAACCCTGACTCTCCTCATCAGCAGCTGCAGAGAGACAGTTTACTCACAATAAACACGAAACAACATCAAGTTTCTTTGCCTTAACTTGTACTAAATACTGATATACACCTGAACATCAGCAGGAGAGGACTCTTTAAAGTAGAGACACTACATACTGATATACACCTGAACATCAGCAGGAGAGGACTCTTTAAAGTAGAGACACTACATACTGATATACACCTTAACATCAGCAGGAGAGGACTCTTTAAAGTAGAGACACTACATACTGATATACACCTGAACATCAGCAGGAAAGGACTCTTTAAAGTAGAGACACTACATACTGATATACACCTGAACATCAGCAAGAGAGGACTTTTTAAAGTAGAGACACTACATACTGATATACACCTGAACATCAGCAGGAGAGGACTCTTTAAAGTAGATACACTACATACTGATATACACCTTAACATCAGCAGGAGAGGACTCTTTAAAGTAGAGACACTACATACTGATATACACCTGAACATCAGCAGGAAAGGACTCTTTAAAGTAGAGACACTACATACTGATATACACCTGAACATCAGCAAGAGAGGACTCTTTAAAGTAGAGACACTACATACTGATATACACCTGAACATCAGCAGGAGAGGACTCTTTAAAGTAGATACACTACATACTGATATACACCTGAACATCAGCAGGAGAGGACTCTTTAAAGTAGAGACACTACATACTGATATACACCTGAACATCAGCAGGAGAGGACTCTTTAAAGTAGAGACACTACATACTGATATACACCTGAACATCAGCAGGAGAGGACTCTTTAAAGTAGAGACACTACATACTGATATACACCTGAGCATCAGCAGGAGAGGACTCTTTAAAGTAGAGACACTACATACTGATATACACCTGAACATCAGCAGGAGAGGACTCTTTAAAGTAGAGACACTACATACTGATATACACCTGAACATCAGCAGGAGAGGACTCTTTAAAGTAGAGACACTACATACTGATATACACCTGAACATCAGCAGGAGAGGACTCTTTAAAGTAGAGACACTGACATACTGATAAGAACAGTTGAATTACATCCTGCTTAGAAAGTGAATAAAGTTTACTGGGAGGTATTAAACAGATAAAACTGGTCATGATGTTCTTACAGCATCTGGTTTCTGTCCTCCAGTCCGTTACGGTGTGATTGTTTTGCACACTGCACGCTTCAGCGTACGCCTGAAGGAACTGGCAGTTGAGTCCATCGAGCGCCGGGTATTTGCACAACATGTCGATACAGGCGGTGATATAAGGCGCCGGGTCGATGAGACTGTGACAGGAAGTGAACGGCGCCTTTTTCAGGAGATTACACCTGTTGTTGTAGGAGAAAAAGGAAAGGGTGGGTGGGAAAGTGACAACATTGTAGTTTGTTTATAGCATTAGTTTAGCTATTTTCTCCTCTTATTTACGCTTCAACTTTTCTAAAAGTGGTGATAATATGTGGAGATGATCCTGTTGAAAACGGAGCATCATTAATACCGCACCACAGATCTTATATTTTCTGCAATATTCCAAAATCCACAGGAAATCCCATTGGTTTTGTCATGGGTCCCCACCGTTCCCTACAATGCTAACTTCTGTGCTGAGATTAAGTTTCAAGTTTCAAGGCTTTATTGTCATGTGCACATTAGCTACAGTGTATATATGGTAATGAAAAGCTGAAGTCACAGGCTCCTCCAACATATCTATATATACAGTAGGACATAGTACACATAAAACAGATAAAACAGTGCAAGAGAATGTTTGGAGATGTGCAAGTAAATACAAATAAAATACATAAAAACATATACATGCGATTTTAGGGAATGTAATAGGCGTAGTATGAGATAGATAATTAAGGCAGGTCTAGAAAATATGTGTGCATCATTGTGTTCTGCTCACCTATCAGTCATTATGATGCAGTTGATGTGGCTGTCAGCGGGTTCACTGACCAGGGTCTCACAGCTAGGGGGCGACAAACAAACATCAGAACACCAAAGAGATGGTAGTTGTTCACTCAAATATCACTCGTCACCGTCTTGAGCTTCAATCTCAGGATCCATGTATTTATTATCCTCTCAAGAATGGAAGCACTCATCACATACAGAGCATCAACTAGTTCCTGAACAGTGTCCTTCACATGCTGATATCCAAGAGAGGGAGTTACACAGTCACAAGATGGAGGAATACAAAGCAGTAGGCCTATTCAATGTTTAGTTCAGATTAGCTCCACATCAGAAATGATCATGCTTGTCACATGTCTATCTCCATAGAGGCTGAATCATCATGTTAATCACATAGCTATCATATGCCTAAAACAGTCCTGATGCTCTTCTAGGTAATCATACATCCTGTCATGCACACAGCTACAGTTGGGATACCTTTGTTATCATGTGTATTCTGATATTGGAAGAGTACATTCAGTATTTTCCCAACAGTAGTGATGGTACAGTACGTTGAGAAGAAGCAATCAGTGGATTTTCAGGTTTGGTCTCTCACCTGCTTGGGCTGAACTCGGAGACCTTCAGGAGACTCAGAGTGCTGTCTGCCTCCAAGCATAATCCCCGAGAGGGAGACGTTCCTGCGTCCAGAAAATAAAAGGTCTGTTAGCACTTCCACACATGCACTCCTGTCACCAGAGGTGGGAAGTAGTGGAGTACAAATACTTCGTTACTGTACTTAAGTACATTTTTCTGGTATCAGTACTTTACTCCACTACTTATTTCTGACGACTTTTTACTTTGACTTCTTACATTTTGAACACAAATACCTGTACTTTCTACTTCTTACATTTTGAACACAAATACCTGTACTTTCTACTTCTTACATTTTCCAAACAGGCTGGTTACTTTAGTTTGAATGTGTGTTTGGTGGCGTGATCATTATTATTTAGAGTCATTGCGTGCCTATTGATTTGAACACGATCCGTGTATCCATCATTTCCTGGTCTTCTTTTCCGTTGTTCAGCATGGAAACATTCATTAGCTAACAATGACATTATTGTTCTATTAATATAAAGGGAGGTCAGTTACTCTTTAAAACAGCTGGTAGTTATGGGTACTTTTTACTTCAGTACATTTCAAAGCCCATACTTCTTTACTTTTACTTGAATAAAGAAGTTTAGTCAGTACTTCTACTTTACCAGAGTATTTTTAAACATGAGTATCTGTACTTCTACTTGAGTAAAGGATGTGTGTACTTTTACCATCTCTGCCTGTCACTATAATCCTGGTTTGAATCAGGAGGACATATATATTTGTCACTCATAATCAAACACTTTTTTCTGCACCTGTCAGGAGGATCTGTGCGGTGGTGCCGTCGAACACGATGGTGGTGACGTTGTTGCCGATTGGCACTTCGGCGGTGACTCCGTCCACGTCCTTTGAGAGCTTCACGCCCTGCACAGTCTTCTGGGTGGAGCTCAGAGTCAGCGTAGTGCCGTCCTGCTGCAGAATCAGAGATTACAAACACTGTTGAACATTTTGTAAAGTTGAATTTGATCCTGTGTTTATGAAACGTCTCAGAATCAAAACAAGGAATCCCGTCAAAACTTTAGAAAGGGCGAGAAACACTTTTCGAGACCTCTTTTACGTCTTTTTAAGTGTCTTTGAGAATCTCTTTGTGGTAGTTTTAATTTTGTTGTCGTTCTTTGCCTCTCTCTTTAGTTTTTTGAATATCTTTATGGTTGTGTGGCACCTCTTTGTATTCGAATAAAGCCTGCATTTTTGTATCTCTTTGTGTTCGAATTGCATCTTTTTTGTTTGTTCTGTAGTTCCTTTGTTGTTATTTTTGTTGTTTTCTTGTGTTTTTTCTGGTCGTTCTACGTCTAGTAAATCGTTGTAGACGTTGTTGGCCGGTATGTGTTTGTTTTACGTGTCTTTGTAGATGTTTAGGTCTCTGTAGACTTTTTTTTGTCTTTGTTTTTGGTGGATTCGATTGTATGCCGATGACACCCAGTTGTCCCTGTCTTATATCATGATACCTCTTTAAATCTAGACACCCTTTTGTATAGGATGTTTTTAATTGCATGGCCTCAGATCTACTTCATATAGTAAACAAGTCTCTTCACTCAGGTGTATTTCCACAGGCCCTGAAAACTGCAGTCATTAAACCGCTCTTAAAAAAGAATAATCTAGATGCTTCAGTAATGAACAATTACAGGCCCATATCAAACCTGCCATTTCTAGGTAAAATCATTGAAAAAGTTGTTTTTCAACAGTTGAGTAATTTCTTGCATTTAAATAACTGTTTCGATGTGTTCCAGTCAGGCTTTCGACCAAACCACAGCACTGAGACTGCTCTTGTAAAGGTCTTCAATGACATCCACTTAAACACAGACAGTGGCAGAACTTCAGTGTTAGTATTATTAGATCTCAGTGCTGCGTTTGACACTGTTGACCACAACATATTACTAGACCGACTAGAAAACTGGGTGGGACTTTCGGCAACAGTTCTAAATTGGTTTGAATCCTACTTAAAGGACAGAAACAACTTTGTTTCTATAGGTAAATACACATCTGAGTTGACAAATATGACATGTGGGGTTCCTCAAGGCTCCATCTTGGGGCCTCTTCTCTTTAACCTGTTGAGCCCTGAGCCTGTTTTTCAGGCCTCAGGCTTGAAAATGACATTCCCAGAACAATTGACTATATCTTCACTTCTAAAAGGGTTAAATTAATAATCTTTTTCTCAAAGCAATGATACACCTGTGAGTTGGATGTAGAAAAGTCAGAATCAATAGCCGCGTTCACACCGGAGTACTTTTCACCGTACTTTAGTTCCGTTAGTACCCCTTATGTCGTGTTCACACCAAAAAGAGCACTTAATCTCGGGAACTTTTACCCCCATTTTTAGTGCCTGCTGAGAGATGGTACTTTCCTGGGGGAAAAAAGTGCCCCAGTTCTGATTGGCTGGGCGAATTGCAAACCACGCCCCGTACAATTCTGAAATGTTTTGTAGAGCCGCCATTTTATTATCCTCGCATTAGCATTATTAGCATTAGCATTCGCCCAGCGCACAAACGCAGAGAGACTAACTTATGGCAACACAAAATAAAACATGGGAGCGGTGGAGATGAGGAGGTGTCGGCGTTCTGGCGATTTACTCGGAAGGCTTCAGTAGAAGCTGCTGGGAGTCCCAGCAGCTTCTACTGAAGCCAGTCCCCAACTCCGGGGACTTCTGGCCGGGGACTTTGGGTGGCAGTATACGCCGTGAAGTTGTTTGCGGCCTGCCAGTAAACCCAAAGCAGAAGAAGACGAAGTGACGTCAGCGGCTCATTTGCGTAATCTTCCCTCAGGGAATTTATTCCGGTGTGAACGCGATCTGTACTAAGTGCCCTGGGGTAATAAGTGCCAGGGCACTAAGTGCCGGCACTAAATACGGCAAAGTACTTGGTGTGAACGCGCCTAATATAGAATTTGTTTTATTTTAAAGTAAATTCAGATTGTACATAGTAAAAAAATGTAAATTATAGTGTCCGTCCAAAAATAAACCATTACTTATAGTGAAAACCACCCTTGAATGATGGGATCGGAGACTAAAAGCTTTAGGAATCCAAACTACAACATATAATAAGTACCCTGTATCAAGATTGATGCAAAACAAGTGACATTTGACCTTTTTAGAGAGATTTAGAAAATAAACCCACTTCTGGGGTCATTTGGGTGCATTTTCCATATCTCTGGCCCCCTTCGGTCGATTTTGATGATTGACACCTCTTTTAAACCGTTAGAGCCAATAGCATCGAGGGGAAGTTCCTAAAAATCCATCTAAACATTACCCATTGGTGAATGAGTGATGCGTAGCCAGAATGCCCCAAACCGGAAGCTATCATACACTCGCGTAGCAGCTAATATGAAATCTCCGTTATTGACATAAATATGAAGATGGATTATCAGCAATCATTTCAAAGTGACACAGACACATTGGATTAACCTTCAGCAGCGGTGTCATCGTTTTAATGCCATTGAACACAACTTTTGATCAGAAACAGCAAAAGGTAAGACAACGTCCTGTTTTTGCTACCTAAAGCTACGTTGTGTGATGTCTGGTTTTGCTTCCCATGCCGCGAGTTCTGGTCGCTCAGTGATGATACTTATATTTCTGGAATCTGTGGAATCACAGCTTTAATCTGTTTTAATTTAATTTAATTTGTGCAGATCCGATAAGTAATAAGGGTATTTTACCGTGAGTTCTGTGCTAAGTGCGTTAGCATTTTTTCGCTCAGGGATAATTCAGAGCCTTTGTTATTTTGTGTTTCGTTTAGGTGAAAATGGTTAATATTGTCTGATAGCTGAGTTTCTTCCCGTTAAGTGGATATGACACATTCATGGTTTATTAAATGTTAAGAAGCCCTGAGACGCTGTTTCTTGCAAGATGTTGCACTGGTTTTAACATCTACATGCTACCACTGGCTCAGATAATGAAAAACAACAAATTAAGCAACCATAGCTATGCGGATGACACCCACATTTACGTAACCATTTCACCAGGAGACTATGCTCCAATTCAAACACTGAGTAAGTGCATTGAAAAAATCAATGACTGGATGTGTCAGAACTTTCTCCAATTAAACAAAGATAAAACTGAGGTAATGATTTTTGGAGCCAAGGCAGAACGTATAAATGATAACTCTTTATATCTAAACGTCCTTCAAAACGTTGGTTACATGATTCCATTATTCTCCAAACAGGGAACAGTCAGTCACACATTCTTGAAAATGTTTCAAACATTGGTGTCACTTTTTGGAGGTAACTTACTTGTACTATCCCGCCTTGTCCGAGGTTAAAGTCAACGCCGTTGTAACGCAGAATCACTTGGTCTAAGAAACTGACGTCTTCACGGCGGCGCTCCTTAAAGATGGCCATCACCTCGAGGCCAGATCTGGATAACAAAGTGTACGCACAGCGATCCCGGACAAAGGCAATATCGCCGTTGAAATCGATGACAGACGGGCCGGACACAGTGCAGAGTCTCGGGGTCCCATCTGCAGACACAGAAAAAAGCAGGAAGAGCTTCAAATGTTGGGCAGGATAAAAAAAAGTGCTAATCTTATGCCCAAAAGTAATAATATGTTAAGGACATTTATGGTATGAAGATTTATGGTATGAAGATTTTGAAATGTATATTTTAAAATGTCATAAACAGATTATGATTAAGCTCCAAATATAATAAATATTTGCAGAAATGTCATGAAATTAAGAGATTATAGGCAAAAAGTTTATAGTAATAATATTTACATGAAAAGGTTTTTCTAGTAATTCAAGATAAAAGTGCTTATTATATAAAACATTTTCTGTGCTCAGAGTTTAGACGTTGTGGGTGGAGTTAGATGAGGTCAGGTGTGTTTACCTGTCAGCTGACTGAGAGCAGCCAGGAAGAGCAGGAAGCGGAACATGTTGGAGGAAGTCAGCTGACGGAGAGCTGGAGGAGGCACAGGCCGACATGTGAGCGTCAGGCTAACATCATGCTAACATCATGCTAACTTCGTACCAAAATCATGTTAAAGTCACGCTAAAGTCATGCTAACATCATGCTATCATCATGTTAAAGTAATGCTAAAGTCGTGCTATCATCATGCTAACTTCGTACCAACATCATGCTAAAGTCTTGCTCATGGAAAACTAATGCTAATGTCTTGCCAACATTAAGCTAACATGAAGCTAAAGTCACACTAACATCATGCGTGAAAATGTCATGTTGAAGTCATGATAACAACATGTTAAAGTCATGCTAAAGTCTTCCTTGTTCAAAAGTAATGCTAATGTTTTGCTAACATTAAGCTAACATCAAGCTAAAGTCACTAACATCATGCATACAAATGTCCTGCTAAAGTTATGATAACAACATGCTAATGTCGATTTAACCTTGTGCTTAAGTCATGCTAAAGTAATGTGATTATCATGCTAATGTCCTGCTTACAGTAAGCTAACATCAAGCTAATGTCCTGCTTACAGTAAGCTAACATCAAGCTAAAGTCACACTAACATCTTACATGCAAATGTCATGCTGAAGCCATGCGCACATCATGCTTAAGTTATGCTAACATCATTTTAAAGTCATACTAGAGTCATGCTCAAGATAACGTCCCATTCAGTACATTTACATGAACCCCGTAAACAGGTTAATCAGAGAAAAAATGTGATACAAAAAACGTCATCTGTCTTTCAATATTAAAACCCTCTTCCCTTCCACACTTAACACTTGATCGTGAACTTTATTGTGTTTTTTACAGCACTTTTATGGCAGTTAATGATTGCATTGAAAATATTATAATATGTTCTCTTTATTAAACCTATTTGAGTATTATTATTATAGTGCATTACAGATTTTGTATTCACTTTTTTTAAAACACGTGAAAAGTATGAACAGCAGCAGAAAGTTCAAACAATCTGAAATATTTTTGAAACCCTGTGATTTTTTTTTAGACTTACAGGCTCAACAGGTTAAAAACACCTGCAGTCATTTCTGCTGTAAAGGTCATGAGTACTTTTCGGCAATTCTGACAGATTCCTCAAATTAAAGAGCCCGACGAGCATCACTTAGATTTTAAGCCTTTGGCGTTTTTCCACCGCAGAGAGGAAGTTTGTTCACACAGCCTGTTTTTCTCTGTGTTTACCAAAAATATAATATCACAACTCCCCTTCCAGATCTGATTCTGTGTTACACGAATAAATGAAGCTCTGCATGAAAGCAGGAGACGTCAACATGTTAATAATATTAAATATAAAGAGCTGCAGATCAACATAATGATCAACTCAGATCTGAGGAAACAAACATTATTGGCACTGAATTATTCTCATTATCCATTAAGCCTTTGGTCTAGGAAATTCATAAAGTAGTGAAAATGTCCATCCCAGTTTCTAAATAAATCCACGTTGAAGTCTTTAAATGTATTTCTCCTAATCCCTAATTGCTTTTATTTGATATAGACAGGGCCGTCCCTCCCTACAGGCCGATCATGCAGACTGCGTGGGGCCTCACCTCGCGGAGGGGGCCTCATCTTGCGGAGGGTGCCTCAACTTAGCCGAAAATGCGGCACACCTAAGCGGTTATGCGGCGCAATTAGTGTGGCGTGGCACGGTTTCGCCGCTGCGAGGCTCTACTAGCTAGATTTTAACTATTTTGAAGCAATGTTTGTATAATTATATACTAAAAGCTATTTTTCTGTAATAAACATTAAAAACAGGCAAACACGGTAACAGTAAAACTGATTAACTCTTGTAATTACTGTCCACTGCCTTCTTCATCAACAAAGGGATCTTTCCTTTCCTTTGTCTGTTTTGTAGTTCATTGCAATAAGTGCATAATGTATATGTCCACGACTTTCTTACATACATGATATTCACAACTCTAGCACCCTCTTACAATATTACTCTACTAATAGGAATCAAATGCACTCTTACAGAAGCAACTACAGCAGTCAAATCCTGCTTTTTACATTAACGCATGAGTAATGAATCTAAATATATAATATATACAATCACAGATGACCTTTATCTATATTTTCCTGATTATACTTACTGCTCAGGAGAAACCGTTTCTACGCAGACGATGAGTAGACGCTGCTCTGAGGAGACCAAGTGATTATCTGTCTCTTGAGTTTTACACAAATGTCTCTCCTGACGTCCCCACCCCGACACAAACATGCACACGCACACGCACGCACGCACGCACGCACGCACGCACACACACACACACACACACACACACACAAAGACACAAACACGCACACGCACGCACGCACGCACGCACGCACACACACACACACACACACACACACACACACACACACACACACACACACACACACACATACGTGATGTTCTCACAAATTCCTGTCAAGTTATTCTCTCCACAAACTGGTTCAGTCGGACGTTTAGTTGAACCTGCAAGAAATAATTCAGTATGCAAATAATTTCAGTAAATACTTCTGCTCAGAGGTGGAAGAATCGTCCAAACCCTTCACTTAAGTTAAAAGAAGTCAAACAACTCTATTGGAATCTTATAATAAATAGATTGGATTAGAAGAGATTCAACTAAATACAGTTAGCATTTAACTAGAAGTACAAATGAAGTAATAAAGTGATGTGTAAGGTTTAGTATAAGTACTTGCATATGACAAATATTTAAAAAAAAATAGAATAAACACAGTATTAATGGCAGAGGTGTAAAGTAACTAAGTACATGTTCTCTAGTAGTGCACTTAAGTACAATTTGGAGGTACTTGTACTTTACTTGAGTATTTCAATGTTATGCTTCTTACTTCTACTCCACTACAGTTCAGAGTTAAATGGTGTACTTCTACTCCCCTACATTTATTTAATACCTTTAGTTACTTTACAGATCTGGATTAATGATGTGAAATATAATCAAGTCTTAAATCAGACTTTAGTTACAAGTACAAGATCATCATACACTGCTATACTTTCTTACTACTGTTAATCAGAAGTACTCAGATCTTGTACTTGAGTAAAAGTAGAAGTACCAGAGTGTAGGAATACTCTGTTTCAGTAAAAGTCCTGCATTCAAAATGTTATTCAAGTAAAAGTAGAAAAGTATTAGCATCAAAATATAGTTAGTATTCATTGTAACTAAAGTTTTAAGACTTGATTATATTTCACATCATTAATCCAGATCTGTAAAGTAACTAAAGGTATTAAATACATGTAGTGGAGTAGAAGTACACAATTTACCTCTGAACTGTAGTGGAGTGGAAGTACAACGTAGCAAAACATGGAAATACTCAAGTAAAGTACAAGTACCTCAAAATGTTACCTAAGTACAGTACTTGAGTAAATGTTACTTAACACCACTGCTACAAAGAAACACAAACAAATCAAAATGACCACAAGGAGGTGCCAATCACTCAAAAGAAACAAACACAAATATATATTTTACAATACAGTAAAAAATTCCAATCCTGAATAATATAATGTATAAGTATAATATAATTATATAAACATAAAATATTTACGTTGCACTCGATATAAAATAAAGATGAAAAATGAAACTGTATTTTACAATCCTTATAATTCATAATACATAAACATAGAATGTGCACCATGTACTATAAGTCGAATACAAACTTAATCAAACAGTATTTCACAATCCATATCAAGTATTATCTTAATTAAATAGAGTCTTTGTTTCTAAAGGAATCAGAGAAATCATCAAATTAAAGATGTGATGAATGAATTCAAATAAAACAAAAGATGTATATAAACATACATTGCGCACTACATATAAAAAATATGAATATATAAACCTCATCTTACAATCCATCTAATTAAGACCCTAACAAATATAATGTCGTCTTTTTTCTTAATATATTAGTTAAATAATTAAAAATATCCAATGAACAAAACAAATATATATTAACATAGAAAGTTTACATTTTACGATAATGTGAAACAATAGCTTTTACGAATCCATTTAAGTGTTAATCCTAAATAAATAGACTCTTTGTTGACCAAATGCATTCTGAAATAATCAAAATAAAGATCTGATTAACGGCTTGACGTAAAAAAAAGGGGAAAAAAAATCCCGTAGAGACCAGGAAGTGACGTCACGGCCCTCCGTCAGATTGTGTTGATGTTTTGCGGACTGGACGAACGGCTGGAGAGAAACGGGAAGATGTTTTTGTTCCTCTAAACCGTCGAAAAGAAGCCGAGTCGCCGGTCCTCTGATCGGTTCCGGTTCTTTAATCGCCTTAACTCGGTAATTCTTACCGAACGGCCGGGCCGGAGGGCGAACACACCGAACAGTTTGATCCAGAAAGGGAGGACTCGTCGCCCTCTGACCCCCCCCCCCCCCCCCAACACACACACACACACACACACACACACACTCACACACACACACACACCATGACGATTCTCCCGAAGAAGAAGCCCAGTTCTGGGGTCGGTGTGTCGGATGATGACAGTAGGACCGGTCCGGACGCTCACCCCGGTCGCTCCGGAGCCCGGCAGAGAGCCTCTCCGCCGCCCTGGTCCTACCCGCCCGCTCCGCCCTCAGACCGGCGGGGCATCGAGGCGAGCACCCGGCCGCAACAGGCCTCGCCGCCGCCCGTTGGCTCCGTGTCTCCCGGAGGACCGACAGACAGCCCCATGGTGCCCGGTTCCTTAGCGGTGTCTTCCGGCGGCTCTGGTGGCAGCTGCTGCTCCGGGCCCGGGCTCAGTAAGAGGAGAAGGCAGACACAACAAGGCAGCTGCTCCGCCGGGGTGGTGGCGGCTCTCACCGGAGGAGGCCAACCGGGGGTTACCGGACCAGGGGGGGGCACCAGCGGCCAGGACACCGAGGAAGGAGCCGGGAACAACAGCGAGGACGAGTACGAAAACGCGGCCCGGTTGCAATCGATGGACCCGGCGACGGTGGAGCAGGTAGGGAGCTAACGGTAGCTTAGCAAGAAAGAAGCTAGAGCCTGTGCTAAGCTAATGTGGCTAAACAGCTGGTATATAAACAAGGATCACATGAAACACTAAACGGCTGTATTAGCTTTCAGGATTCATAACTAGACATTTATTTTTCGGTACCTTTCATAGTTAGAATGCAGCTAACATGTCTCTACGGTATGGTTATTTGAAACAAAAGGCAATTAAAAATAACAACATTGAAAAAAGTGAATAAAAACAGAATTATTATACTATAAAAAGTGATCACGTTCATTAATGAGACAGTACTCATTCAAATCTCAATAATCCTGAATGTCAAAATAGTTACAAAACAATAAGTTACATTTATTCAACTCAAAAGGGATTTAAATAAATTAAAATAATCACTTGTATTGGTCCATTATGTAAACAAACATCACATGAAACAGTACATGCCAGGTTGTATTAGCTTTCAGGATTCATAGTCTTTTTTGTTGGCAACTTTTATATATAGAATGCAGCTTTAATGTCTCTATGGTGTGTCAATTTAAAACAAAAGCCAATTAAAAAAACAATGAATATACTATAAAAAGGCGTAAAAGTAAAAAATGTAGTAGAAAAAGTAGGTAACATTGTTAATTTCCCTTTTTAAAATGCCAAGAGCTTTCATAACGTGCCTTTTGTATCTGGTCAGGTTGCTTTTAAATGTGTATTAATGTGACAGTCCTCATTCAAAACTCACAAACAAAATCCTGAATGTCAAAATAGTCCAAAAGTCAATACAACTGGGGACAGTACACTCAATAGTGATTTAAATATGTAAAAAAATAAATCACTTTTATTGGCCAATAATTATGTAAACGAACATTACACGAAACAGTAAATTATCTTTCAGGATTCACAACTATAACTTTATTTTTGTTCGGCACCGTTCAGAATGCTGCAGCTCTCATTACTTTACAGCAGGGGTGTCAAACTCAAATACACTGTGGGCCAAAATTTAAAAATCGGTACTCGTCGAGGGGACTGGTTCAATGTTTATTGCAAAACGTATTGAAATAACTTATTGCACATATTAAACCTGGAACTAACAAAGCTTAAATTATTGCCTATAAAAACAACATTAAATAATCAGTTGCATTCATTTCTTATGGCTCTATCTGCAGCTTTTCCGGAGTCATTTCTTATGATTACATTTTTCCACAAGCCAACAACAGCTTCAAAAAAACTATTTCCCTCAAAGAAAAAACAAACATGCCCTGTTGTCGTGAGAGAAAAAGTGCAGAAGGAAACATCCATTGAAACTCAGTGTGCTGCTCTGTGATGCTAGTTCAAGCCAGATACTTGGCATCTCATCTTGGGTGCAAGTTCATCAATGTTTGGGCTCAGGCTCTGAGCTGAGGAGACCCTCAGGATGGAGCGAAGGTGTGCGTGCAATATACCGGCGGGACAGATCTAATAGTAATTAGAAATTATCCTGCGGGCCGAAATTAAATCCACCAAGGGCCTGATTTGGCCCCCGGGCCTTGAGTTTGACACATGTGCTTTGCAATATGGCAATTTAAAACAAAGGCCAATTTCTTTTTATAAATGTCAAGAGCTTTCATAACGTGCCTTTTGTAGCTGGTCAGGGTGTTTTTTAAATGTTTATTAATGTGATAGTCCTCTTTCAAAACTCACAAACATGTCAAAAAAGAAGCTTAAAATAAAAATGATGTGGGCAAATGCACTCAATAGTCCACAATGGAAATGGGTATAATAGGATAATGACTTCTTGTATTGGCCAATATGTAAACAAACATCACGTCTTTTTTGCATTGCTCTCAATGTATTAAAACATGCCTGGTAGTTAACTAAAGGTCAATAATAGACCAGGGGGTCCGCGGGGTCTTAAAAAGTATTACAAGTTGATAAATCAATTTAGCGAAAATTAAGGCTATTAAAAAGTATTAAACGGCATTTTCCAAGGTATCACATATGGTAGCTTGTTTTCAATAAGTATATAAATTGTCCAAAGAGGTTGTATTCTACAGTTTGCCTGAATGTAATCATTGCGTAGGTGTGTTGTGTGATTCTGTGTAGTTTTATTTATGGCATCCCGTTGGATTTGACGTCATCTGAACAGGACATCGCACGCTCACTGCTTGATAGCGCGCGTAGGTCCGTTTACGCCGGTTGTTAAACAACATCGTTATGGGGAAATGCAAGTCTGCGTCCAAATGGTTGGAAGATAAGGAAGAAGGACAATCAATACTGTATATAGTCAATGTGAGGTAAAGTGTGTCGCCAATGTAACCGGTTAGAACTCAAAGTGGCGATGAGGTCTTAAAATGTATGGAAAGGGTCTTAAAAAAGGTCTTCAAAGGTCTTACATTTGACTTCAGGATTCCTGCATTTACCCTGTATATATATCTGTGTCAAAACATAGGTATATATACATATGTATAAAAGCAGCAAGGACCAAGATTAACACATATATATATATATATATATATATATAGAAATAAAAGTCAAGTGTTGCGTACGTTTTATTAAGAATTGCGCGTAAACAAAAATACATGCTAAATTAATGGATTGTATACATGTGATATATATATATATATGTGTGTCTATATTTAGATTTATATTGGCAGCAGGGACGTGCACAGACATTTTGGGGGGCGGGAGCTCAAGTGAGAAAAAGGGCACTTCCCATAATCATTTATAAACGTTTTAAAGCAAAAAGTTAAATATAGGCTAGATGCACATCTCTGACTTACTGACCAATTTATTTGAATACCCTCACACTCACGCAATTGTTTAATACTCAACAGAATTCTACAAAATAATCAGTTAACACAGAGTCAATGGTCTTCTTTAGTATTCACTACGCACAAGAGCAGACAACAAACTAGTCAAATGAATAGTTATTAAATGAGCAGCCAACAATCAAAATGATGAAGTTACTGTTTAAGGACATTACAGGCAAAAAGATCGTTTTTTCATGTCTTTGGTCTGTTTTGCTTCCATGTTTTCTTTCACTCTAATGGAAAGAAAACTTCAAAGAAACACAAATAAATGGTGTTCGTCTGAATTCTTCTATAGATTTAAAGCTAATCTGCATTTAAACATAACATTTCAGGGGAAAATACTGACTTGACGCAAGTAACTATCTGGGGAAGTTGTGAGGTGATGTGTTTCTTTATTTGTTTTTAGTTTTATCCTTTTCACCGGTAATGCCTATTTGTTTTTGGCTTTTGGCTAATTAGCTGTAAACTCGAGGCACTGGCAGCTTAGTCATTTGTTCATCTCTCTGGGAGGTGCTGCTACCTGTCTGTCTGAAGGGACTGTAAGGTGGGAGGTGCTGCTACCTGTCTGTCTGAAGGGACTGTAAGGTGGGAGGTGCTGCTACCTGTCTGTCTGAAGGGACTGTAAGGTGGGAGGTGCTGCTACCTGTCTGTCTGAAGGGACTGTAAGGTGGGAGGTGCTGCTACCTGTCTGTCTGAAGGGACTGTAAGGTGGGAGGTGCTTACACCTGTCTGTCTGAAGGGACTGTAAGGTGGGAGGTGCTGCTACCTGTCTGTCTGAAGGGACTGTAAGGTGGGAGGTGCTGCTACCTGTCTGTCTGAAGGGACTGTAAGGTGGGAGGTGCTGCTGTCTGTCTGTCTGAAGGGACTGTAAGGTGGGAGGTGCTGCTGTCTGTCTGTCTGAAGGGACTGTAAGGTGGGAGGTGCTGCTACCTGTCTGTCTGAAGGGACTGTAAGGTGGGAGGTGCTGCTGTCTGTCTGTCTGAAGGGACTGTAAGGTGGGAGGTGCTGCTGTCTGTCTGTCTGAAGGGACTGTAAGGTGGGAGGTGCTGCTGTCTGTCTGTCTGAAGGGACTGTAAGGTGGGAGGTGCTGCTGTCTGTCTGTCTGAAGGGACTGTAAGGTGGGAGGTGCTTACACCTGTCTGTCTGAAGTGACTGTAAGGTGGGAGGTGCTTACACCTGTCTGTCTGAAGGGACTGTAAGGTGGGAGGTGCTTACACCTGTCTGTCTGAAGTGACTGTAAGGTGGGAGGTGCTTACACCTGTCTGTCTGAAGGGACTGTAAGGTGGGAGGTGCTTACACCTGTCTGTCTGAAGTGACTGTAAGGTGGGAGGTGCTTACACCTGTCTGTCTGAAGGGACTGTAAGGTGGGAGGTGCTTACACCTGTCTGTCTGAAGGGACTGTAAGGTGGGAGGTGCTTACACCTGTCTGTCTGAAGTGACTGTAAGGTGGGAGGTGCTTACACCTGTCTGTCTGAAGGGACTGTAAGGTGGGAGGTGCTGCTACCTGTCTGTCTGAAGGGACTGTACGGTGGGAGGTGCTGCTACCTGTCTGTCTGAAGTGACTGTACGGTGGGAGGTGCTTACACCTGTCTGTCTGAAGGGCCTGTAAGGTGGGAGGTGCTTACACCTGTCTGTCTGAAGGGACTGTAAGGTGGGAGGTGCTGCTACCTGTCTGTCTGAAGGGACTGTAAGGTGGGAGGTGCTGCTACCTGTCTGTCTGAAGTGACTGTACGGTGGGAGGTGCTTACACCTGTCGGTCTGAAGTGACTGTAAGGTGGGAGGTGCTGCTGTCTGTCAGTCTGAAGTGACTGCCGAGGTCCGCACCGCTGTGGAGGGAGGGAGGGAGGGAGGGAGGGAGGGTAGAGAGTAGAGATGGGGATATTGATCGTGTGATTTAACTCTTCATCAGTTTCTGGTAGTTCGATGTCTGTAGCGCCTAACAGAGGGGAGGGGGGGGGGGGGGTTGCTTTTTAGTTCCATCTTATCATTTAACAAGCTATTGAGATACACAATCAAGCTTTCCTTTACGAGTTTATATAAACGTACATTTCTCTACAATCTAATGAAAACCGGTTATTTGATTTTGAAAATGTACATTTATTTATCTATATAACTTCACTGCCATCGGTTATGTTCTTTTTGCCAAAGTTATTGATTATATGAGAAAATGCTTTTACATCTCCTGTTACATTTGTTTTGATTGGTAAGTGCATGCATACACACATTTGAAGCAGTAATGACTTCATACAAAGCATTTCAATGATCAGAATAGATTTTTCAAACGCAGATTTTAGCGGGGTATTCTCAATATCTGCTAAACAATTTACTTTTTTATTTTTGTTTAAACAAGATGGATTAAGATGTTGCAGAGCGAATGTGAGATACAAGCCGTGTCCACACAGACCGAGTCGCAATTGTAACAGTCTCGTATGCAGCACTGTGAACCCGGACATGTTGAGTACCCCAGAGTTTAAAGGTCCCCTATTATACTGTTTTTCATCAATATATTATAGGTCTCAGATATATACAGAACCTGTCTCTGATTGGCTGAAACACCAAACAGATCATTGCAGCATCCCATAATCCCCTCTGTTTCAGCCCTGTTTCCAAAGTGCTGATTCTCTGTCTGTTACTTGAGATGAAAATAAGGAGCCCCTCCCCACGCCCCTCTGATGCCCCTTTCACACCAACGCAACTCCGGTTCAAGCTCCGTGCTAGAGCTTTTCTGGTTCAGAACCGGTTCTTCGGTTTAGCGCCGGCTCTTTTCACACCGCTCAGAGCCCGACTGGTGCTGCCGCTGCTGCGTCATGACGTCACAGTTTACGTCGCTGAGTTTCTTCCCAACGCCGGAGCTCACCTCACAACAACAACGGGCCGGGGACTGCGTTGCTTTTAATCATACGAAGCCAGATTAAATTAAATAACGACTTCTCCAACCTTATACTTTTCTCCAGAGTGCCGTGGTTCATTGTTTATTAATGTGTTTCAGCGGCATTTACCGACCGCTGCAGTGCTGGCCGGCTGCTCTTCAACGGGAGTATTCTCCCGTTAGCTCCGGGTTAGCTCACACGGCTCTAAAGTATTCACTGTCTGACTGTCACACAAGCAGCTGATACATATCCCCAGTTCCCCTTAAGTGAATGTGTGTCAGTCTGAATTGACGCTGTTTGGTGTCAGTCTGAATTGACGCTGTTTGGCATCACAACGCTGTTATGAAAGTGTCTCTGGTATAACATGGGTGATGTTAGCATAGCAACCGAAGCTAAACTGACTACTTGCTAAGCAGTTTTCTACAGGCACTTTTTACCGACGTATTTTTCATTATGATTCTACTTGTGATAGTCGGACATGACAACCTGTGCAGCCCATGTATTGATTCCATCCGATAGCTGCTATAATAACAAACAAAACGTCTGCCTGCTCTCCACAATGATCAATAACAGCGAACGGATGGTCAAAGTAAGGTACAAATAAACAGAATCACACGTTAGTGTTGCCTGACTTTATAAAGTGTGTTTTTTTTAACAAGTGTGTGGTTGCGTTCTAGTCACTTTGCTCAGCACTACTGCTTGTTACAACTTTTATTTGCCGTACTCGCCTTAAGTGTTAGCTCAGGTTAATCTCGCCCTCCTCCGACGTAAGCGTGACGTATGCGGTTCTTGCTTCTAGACGGACAACTTTTTGGTGCTCGAAACGAACCGGATTCCGGAGCTATGACGCTGCTCCGCTGCGGTGTGAAGAGGAAAACCCGGTGCTTTTCAAGCACCAGCACCGAACCGGCCCTGAAACACCGTTGGTGTGAAAGGGGTATGAGAGAGATTTGGTTACAAAGAACACAATGGTGCTCTAGGAGGAGATTCAGGTGATAAGGTGGGGGGGGGGGGTTACCTTGGTTGCTGATTGGCTAATGGCTACTCAAGCCAAAACATCGTTATGACATCATAGAGTGTCCAAAATCTGATCAGCTCATTTTCAGACAGGTTTTTATAAAAATGGATCAGGACAAAAAGAGAGAGAATCTTTGTTCCTGAAACTTTCAGAGTCTCTTTCCACAGAGGGGACACATGCTGATGTAGAAGAGACATGAAGAAGAGGGGACACATGTTGATGTAGAAGAGACATGAAGAAGAGGGGACACATGTTGATGTAGAAGAGACATGAAGAAGAGGGGACACATGTTGATGTAGAAGAGACATGAAGAAGAGGGGGACACATGTTGATGTAGAAGAGACATGAAGAAGAGGGGACACATGTTGATGTAGAAGAGACATGAAGAAGTGGGGACACATGTTGATGTAGAAGAGACATGAAGAAGAGGGGACACATGTTGATGTAGAAGAGACATGAAGAAGAGGAGACACATGTTGATGTAGAAGAGACATGAAGAAGAGGGGACACATGTTGATGTAGAAGAGACATGAAGAAGAGGGGACACATGTTGATGTAGAAGAGACATGAAGAAGAGGGGACACATGTTGATGTAGAAGAGACATGAAGAAGAGGAGACACATGTTGATGTAGAAGAGACATGAAGAAGAGGGGACACATGTTGATGTAGAAGAGACATGAAGAAGAGGGGACACATGGTGATGTAGAAGAGACATGGAGAAGAGGGGACACATGTTGATGTAGAAGAGACATGAAGAAGAGGGGACACATGTTGATGTAGAAGAGACATGGAGAAGTGGATTTTGCATAATAGGTGACCTTTAATGTTAGAAATGTATATTAGTGCATAGAAACTCCCGGATGCTAACCTGCATATGTTGGGTAATTTCCACAATTAGCACAAGTTGCAATAATTGGCATATGCAGACAACAGTTAAAAAATGGCTTGGCCGATTTGGACAGTTTTGAATTGGTTTTTGGTGTGGAATTGGAGGAGGCTGAATTAATTTCTGACATTTTCAGGGTCAGAAATTACAGTTTTAACCAGAAAGTGGCCATATTTCTACTCTATATTCAGCTTCATCTATTTACAGTTGAACTTAAGAAGGTTTTCATGGAAACATAATAAAAAATCAATGAAATCAGGCTCTTAGATTCAATACAAAAATATAAATCAAATGATATTTTCACAAACTTTCTATCAAGTCAGCTAAAGTCTGACTTAATGGGTTTATTGCATTTGGTCCCCATCTGTTTAATGTTTTCATTTTAGTGTTTGAAGGGGAAATGGCAGCTTTTCCATAACATGTGTGTGTGTTTGTTCAGCAGGAGCACTGGTTTGAAAAATCTCTGGGGGAGAAGAAGGGCTTCGTCATCAAGAAGATGAAGGAGGACGGAGCGTGTCTGTTCAGAGCTGTCGGTGAGTCTCTGACACACACGTCTCTGACACACACACACACACACACACACACACACACACACACTGACTGTTACACTCTCAGGTATGTGTCTGCAGTTCCTCTGGTCACCAGCAGGTGTCATTGTAACACCAGGTGCTCCTTTGTGCTGATTGGATGTAATGTGTTTCTTCTCATTTATATGAATAAGGTGGACTGAAATCATGTTATTTAGTAACCTTTTGTTTACTTAACAGAGTCTCTGCCCTTTCTTTCATCTGGACATATGTTTCAAAGCCACTCTTGATAACAAAACACCAGATTACAGTTACAAAGTATTTATAAACGTTCAAATAAATAATAATACCCCAAAAAAAGGGATAACAGGGGCGCTGCTCCCTCTTACACTCGGCGTGCGCCCTCGTACCAAAATGCAGATTTCCCCCGTAACATGTCAAAGTGATGCCAGAAAACAATATTTCTGTTCAACAAAAACGGTATAATTACTCCAAAGATATGAAGATGGTATCAAATAGAGCGTCAGGCGGCAGAGACAGCTTTTTTTTTACGGAGCTCCGACGTCGCATAGTTGCCATCTTGTATACGGACGCCATGTTCTCACCAGAATTTATATATCTTAGAAACAAGATCAGCGCCACAGTATCACCTCATAGTTATACGATAGTTGCCTCTAATCTTTAACCCATGTTTGTATAATTGAGTTAACTCCGTGTGTTGCTGCTAGCATACATAATACCTGACGTGGAAACGTTACTCGTGGATGGGGCTACAGAGCTACTAGAAAGACAGTCAACAGACACCCTGTAGCGAGTAAAACTCTAACACAGAAAAGACTTGTCTATG
>NW_022987615.1:676713-831713 GCF_902827165.1 Trematomus bernacchii
ACACACACACACACACAGACACCTGCCCACCTGAAACAGAAAGTGGACAGCTTGGTGTTAAAACGGTTTGGACACGTCAAACTGAAAAAGTCCATCTATATATGTGTGTGTGTGTGTGTGGTGCTTTTCTACCAATGGTTTCACACCTGAGTCTCCTTTATTCCTCTCCTTGTTTCCTTTTCTCCTCTCCTTGTAAGCTCTCATCACCTATCTTGTTTCTTCTCTTTGTCTCCTCTCCTCATTTCCTTTCTTGTCTCTTGTTTTCTCTCCTTGTTTACTCTTTTTTTCCTCCTCTCCTTGTTACCTCTCCCATCTTGTCTCATCTCTTTGTCTCCTTTCCCGTGTCCTCTTTCTTGTTTCCTCTCCTAGGGAACCCCAACAATGACTCGTGACATGATTCCTAGGCTTGTAAATAAGAAAAACACTTTCCTTCAGTAACTAACCTGAGTCCCTGTGACACGCCATGCCATCACAGCTGGGTGTGTTTATTGTTGTCTGGTCACATTTCTTCTGTGAGAGGAAACCAGTCTGACCTGTCAATCATCCCTCTCAGTGACAGTGTTCCCGACAGCGAGTCAGACGTAATTGAAGCCCCCTTTGTTCAGTGTTCCTTTTGCAATAATGAGCTCCTCCTCGCTGCACAAAGGTAACGCACAGTGTCTATACATGAGATCAGAGCGACGTCACTTTCTGCTAAAATGACGGACCAGAGGCCTGTACTACGAAGCTGGATTTTCTCTTAGCCGGCTAACTTCAGGGAAATCTCGGGCTTTCCGGTCCTACGACGCTGGTTCTCTTTTTAGCGGGCTAGATTTCCATGGTAACTTATGCTGAGCGGCAAACCTGTTCCGGAGCAGGTTAGGTGGCAGGCTAAGAGATCAACTCAGTGAAAGCACCGCCTGCTGACCAATCAGAGCTCCGTGTGCGGAGTTTAAAGCGATCAAGTCATATTACAGGATAGAGGAAATACAGAAAAACTGCCGTTGCAGGAAAGACGGCCGGCAAAAATCAACTGACTGTGTGAACGTGAAAATGAATAGAATATCCCCTCCCATCTTCAGAGCAATCTGACTATTATAACATTAGCGTTAAGAAAGCTTACTTAAATATCTGCCACGACATAAGTAACCGGATCAGAGTAACATTAAGTACAGTCCGCGGCACTGTGAGTGCAGACGTCGATGTGTCCCATTATCATTCATATCATATCACATCATAATGTATCATATATTTCCTTATCTGAGTCAGCTTCTTGAGCCGTATCTGGCCGTGCAACACTCACAGTGTCACATACTGTATGCAGAAGTATTATTTTAAGCAACACATTAAGTTGATGAAACACTCGAGTGAAATGTAATTAAAGTCAGATCGTGTCTTGGACGGGGCAGTGATTTCATAAACCTGTTAATGTACGCATTCAAACACTTTTTCTTTTACCAGCTGTATTCACCTTGCAGGTGCAGCTATGTGGCTTTGATCCTGGATAAAGTGTTTAAGTCATGGATGTTTAAAGTTTAACTTCTTCATATTTGACTAATATTAAAGTTCACTTTTCATTCAAGAAGTATGACGCTGCGCTGTCAGTACGCTTCTCCATGTTTGTGATTGGTCGAATGCTCCAAATACCACCCCTTTCATGTGAACGCGCACCTAACTAGATAGGACACGGCTGGCTTGAGCGATCCACTTGATATCCAGCGTCGTAGTACAGTTTAGCGAGAGCGCGTATGTTTTGGATTGGGCCAACCGGCTAACTCAAACATATCCAGGTTAGGTTGAACCAGCTTCGTAGTACAGGCCTCTGTTCACTTTGTCCAGTGAAAACAAACATTTGGCGCCAAGAAGAAGAAATGGTTTCATCATGCCTAACATCCACTTTAAGATAAGATGGACCTATATTGATGCCCGTAAGGAAATGCAGGTTTTTAGCAGCGGCAGATAAGAGTTCAACAAGGATAATACAATTATATAAGTATCTGTTAAAACAAGATATCACCACAACGAGGTAAAACGTGGATCAGTTAAATGAACACACAGAGATAGGAGAAGTACTCAGATCTTGTACCTGAGTAAAAGTAGAAGTACTCTGATCTTGTACCTGAGTAAAAGTAGAAGTACTCTGATCTTGTACCTGAGTAAAAGTAGAAGTACTCTGATCTTGTACCTGAGTAAAAGTAGAAGTACTCTGATCTTGTACCTGAGTAAAAGTAGAAGTACTCTGATCTTGTACCTGAGTAAAAGTAGAAGTACTCTGATCTTGTACCTGAGTAAAAGTAGAAGTACTCTGATCTTGTACCTGAGTAAAAGTAGAAGTACTCAGATCTTGTACTTGAGTAAAAGTAGAAGTACTCAGATGTTGTTCTTGAGTAAAAGTAGAAATACTCAGATCTTGTACTTGAGTAAGAGTAGAAGTACTCAGATCTTGTACTTGAGTAAAAGTAGAAGTACTCAGATCTTGTTCTTCAGTAAAAGTATAAGTACTCAGATCTTGTTCTTGAGTAAAAGTATAAGTACTCAGGTCTTGGACTTGAGTAAAAGTAGAAGTACTCAGATCTTGTACTTGAGTTAAAGTAGAAGTACTCAGGTCTTGGACTTGAGTAAAAGTAGAAGTACTCACATCTTGTACTTGAGTTAAAGTAGAAGTACTCAGGTCTTGGACTTGAGTAAAAGTAGAAGTACTCACATCTTGTACTTGAGTTAAAGTAGAAGTACTCAGATCTTATACTTGAGTAAAAGTAGAAGAACTCACATCTTGTACTTGAGTTAAAGTAGAAGTACTCAGGTCTTGGACTTGAGTAAAAGTAGAAGTACTCAGATCTTGTACTTCAGTAAAAGTATAAGTACTCAGATCTTGTTCTTCAGTAAAAGTATAAGTACTCAGATCTTGTTCTTGAGTAAAAGTATAAGTACTCAGGTCTTGGACTTGAGTAAAAGTAGAAGTACTCAGATCTTATACTTGAGTAAAAGTAGAAGTACTCAGGTCTTGGACTTGAGTAAAAGTAGAAGTACTCACATCTTGTACTTGAGTTAAAGTAGAAGTACTCAGGTCTTGGACTTGAGTAAAAGTAGAAGTACTCACATCTTGTACTTGAGTTAAAGTAGAAGTACTCAGATCTTATACTTGAGTAAAAGTAGAAGAACTCAGATCTTATACTTGAGTAAAAGTAGAAGTACTCAGATCTTATACTTGAGTAAAAGTAGAAGTACTCAGATCTTATACTTGAGTAAAAGTAGAAGTACTCAGATCTTGTACTTGAGTAAAAGTAGAAGTACTCAGATCTTGTACTTGAGTAAAAGTAGAAGTACCAGAGTGTAGGAATACTCTGTTACAGTAAAAGTCCTGCATTCAAAATGTTCCTCAAGTAAAAGTAGAAAAGTATTCTCATCAAAATATAGTGAAAGTAGCGACAGTAAAAGTAGTCGTTGTGCAGATTGGTCCATTTCAGAATAATATGTATGATATGTTTTATAATGATTGATCATGAAAGTGTTCTCAAAGCTGGTAAAGGTGCAGCTAGTTTGAATGACTTTGTATACTGCAGGGTAGCTTGTGGATTTACTCCAGGTGGAACTAAAGTCTGATTTAACACTTGATTATATTTCACATCATTCATCCACATCTGTGAAGGAACTAAAGGTATTAAATACATGTAGTGGAGTAGAAGTACAAAGTAGCATAACATTGAAATACTCAAGCAAAGCATAAGTATCTCAAAATTGTACTTGAGTACAGTACTTGAATAAAACTACTTGGTTACTTTACACCTCTGTGAACACATAATTCACCTTAAATCCCCGCACCCTGATAGTGGGCCGCTGTTGTAACATTTAATATTTTCTACATAAATGGATTATTTAGATAATTAAATATCAGAAAAATGTCCGTCACAGGAGCAACTTCTTGAGCATTTTGCCCTCAGATAAACTTTGGTTTTCGTTTCAAACTCTTTTGCCCCGGTAAATATAACATGTTGTGATCACAGCTGACCTACAAGTCATGAGTGTTGACTTTTAACTTGTCACAGGTCAAACTGTAGGGTCGCTGAGAGCCGGTCACTGAGAGCTCACCCAGAATACACACACACACACACACACACACACACACACACACACACACACACACACACACACACACACACATACACACATACACACATACACACATACACACATACACACATACACACATACAGACATAGACACAGACATAGACACAGACACATACGAAGAAGGTTCTCATTTTAGCCTATGAACAAAAAAAACTGTATGAACCGATTGACATACATACACGCACACACACATACATACACATACATACACACATAACAAACTAAAAAAGTGTCAACTGTATGAACCGGGTGACCGACACACACACACACATATGCATACATACACACACACACTCACATACGAAGAAGGTTCTCATTTTAGCCTATGAACAAAGAAAACTGTATGAACCGATTGACACACACACATACACACACACACACGCATACATACATACATACACACATAACAAACTAAAAAAGTGTCAACTGTATGAACCGGGTGACCGACACACACACACACACACGCACACATACACATACACACATGCATACATACACACACACACTCACATACAAAGAAGGTTCTCATTTTAGCCTATGAACAAAAAAAACTGTATGAACCGATTGACACACATACATACACACACACACATACATACATACATACATACACACATAAACAAAAAAACTGTCAACTGTATGAACCGGGTGACCGACACACACACACACACACACACACACACACACACACACACACACACACTGAGAGCTGTGTATGTTGTTGCGGTGGCTCTGGTTGCGTCAGTGATTAGAAGATAAACTTCTGAAGAAAGAGGAAACGTGATGTCACAAATGTCACATGACACTAATGTAAAGGTTCAACTCGGAACAACAGAGAAAGTGCACATATTTCCACCTGAAGCGAGTCAAACCATTGGAAGTGCTGTTAACAGGGCCGAGATTAAAGTGCTTTTTAAAATTATTTTAATTGCCAAGGTACAATCGAAACATCTCTATTTCTTGAGGTCTTCATTCCCTCCAGTTCTCAGCATTACAGTACCCAGAATGCATTGCAGGTTGCAGGTGGTCAGGGTGGTGTTGGCGCCTGTGGGCTTCTGATAAAAACGTTATCGACATCAGTTATAAGAAACAGGATGGTCGCAATTCTCTCTTTTAAGGTACCGCCCCTTTCTTAGAATACTGTCCAGGCCGACCAATCAGAGCGCTCGCTGTGGTATCCTGTGTGTGTGGTTTATTATTAATTCTGCAGAAGTCTATCTGTGGTTTTCTTCAACACATGGACTTTATAGTCTACCCTTTTTTAGTTTTATCTCTTTTCTCCGTTCCTTTTTCTCTTATATTGGTTACTCTCCTCCTGTGTCCTCTCTAATATCCCCTCATTGTCCTGCTTCCTTGTTTCCTTTCCTTTTTCCCCTCATTTAACCCCTTTCTTTTTTTCTTGAAAGACGTTTTTTCTCATCTCCTTTTCTGCCAACTAATTTCCTCTCCTTGTTTCTTCTCATGTGTCCTCTCCTGTCCTGTCTCCTATTGTTTCCTTTCTCGTCTCATTCCCTTGTTTCCTCTCTTAATCCCTCCCTTGTTTCCTCACCTTCTTTCTTTCTCATCTCATTGTCTTTTCCTCTCTCCTTGTTTCCTCTCTTAACTCATCTCCTCTTCTTCCCTCCTTAATTCCACACATTTCCTATTTTGTTTCTTCTCATGTGTCCTCTCCTGTCTTTCCTTCTATCGTTTCCTTTCTCGTCTCATTCCCTTGTTTCCTCTCTTAATCCCTCCCTTGTTTCCTCACCTTCTTTCTTTCTCGTCTCATTGTCTTTTCCTCTCCTTGTTTCCTCTCTTTTCTCGTCTCCTCTTCTTCCCTCCTTAATTCCACACATTTCCTATTTAGTCTCCTCTCCTTTTCTTCCTGTCTCCTCACTTTGTCTTCTTTGTGTGTCACCTTGTTTCATCTCTTTATCTTCTCTTGTCTCCTCTTCGTTCTCCTCTTGTGTCTTCTCTCCTTGTCTCCTCTCTTTACTCATCTCCTTTCCCTCTCTCCTTGTCGCCTCATTTATTTTCCTTTTAGTCTTCTTTTCTTGATTCCTCTCTTTTTACATCCTTTTTTATTCTACTTGTTTCCTCTTTTATCTTCTCTTCTTGTTTACTTTTTCGTGTCTCCTACTTTTTTCTCAGTTCCTTTTCTCCTCTACTTGTTTCCGCTTAGTTTTCCTCCATTGTTTCCTCTCCTTGTCTCCTCTCTCTTTTTTGTATATCCTCCTTGTCTCCTCTATATGTTTCCTCTCATTTGCTATTTTGTTTCGTCTCTCTTCCTTGTCTCTTCTCCTGGTCACCTTTGCATGTGTCCTTTGCATGTCCCCTTTCCCCTTACTTGTTTCCTTTGTTGTCTCCTCTCCTCGTCACCTCTTCACATCTCCTCTCTCTGTATCAGTGGAAATGTAAACTAATGAACTTGATGACTCACACACTCAGTTTATTTCTGAAAAACACCTGCAGTCTTCAATATTTCCAGAATAATCACACACACACACACACACACCACACACACACACACACACACACACACACACACACACACACACACACACACACACACACACACACACACACACACACACACACACACTGACTGCTATCGGAGATTCCTTCTGTTTCTGACACCTGCTGCTGCTCAACCGTGTGTTAGTTTTGTTATATAAGTGTGTGTTTGAGCGTCTGTGTGTGTCGTCCATCGTTCAGCAGCTTTCACAACATCACACTGAATCTCACACGCACACACACACACACACACACACACACACACACACACACACACACACACACACACACACACACACACGCACACACTGCTGATGAGAAAGAGGAAGCTGTCAGGGAGGTTCTGAGAATCTCTGTGGTAACAGACCATGTGACTTGCTGGAAATCAAACCAGAGCCATGCTCATTTGCATACCCCAAAGTGTGTGTGTGCATGTGTGTGTGTGTGTGTGTGCATGTGTGTGTGTGTGTGTGTGTGTGTGTGTGTGTGTGCATGTGTGTGTGTGACATCCTTCTCCAAATTGACTGGTCTTGAGGAAGGTGTCTGTGCGACCTTAAACGTCTTCTGACTTCTCCTTTAGGACAAAGATGAACACATAGTCAGCATTATTGACATTATACCCTCACCGGCCACTTTATTCGGTACGCCTTGCTTGATGTACCGG
The DNA here is from genome assembly GCF_902827165.1 of Trematomus bernacchii. Taxonomy (NCBI): domain Eukaryota; kingdom Metazoa; phylum Chordata; class Actinopteri; order Perciformes; family Nototheniidae; genus Trematomus; species Trematomus bernacchii. The sequence continues at coordinate 683,980 of NW_022987615.1, forward strand.
ATTGGACCCCCTTTTGCCTTCAGAAGTGCCTTCATTCTTCGTGGCATAAACTTTACAAGGTGCTGGAAACATTCCTCAGGGATGTTGGTCCATATTGACACGATAGCATCACACAGTTGCTGCAGATTAGTCTGCTGAACATCCATGGTCTCCTGCTTCAGGGATCCACGTTTTGTGGTTCAGAGATGGTCTTCTGCATACCTTGGTTCTAACGAGTGGTTATTTGAGTTACTGTATCATCTTGGACCAGTCTGGCCTTTCTCCTCTGACCTCTGGCATCAACAAGGCATTTTTTCTAGAACTGCTCACTGGATATTCTCCCTTCTTCAGACCACTCTCTGTAAACCCCGGAGATGGTTGTGCGTGAAAATGCCAGTAGATCAGTGGTTTCTGAAATACTCCAGCACCAACAACCATGCCACGTTCAAAGTCTCTTAAATCCCCTTTCTTCCCCGTTCTGATGCTCTGTCTGAACTTCACCAGGTCGTCTTCACCATGTCTACATGCCTAAATGCATTGAGTTGCTGCCATGTGATTGGCTGATTAGATATAGAACAGGTGTACCTAATAAAGTGGCCAGTGAGTGTAGAATACAGACAGATAGTACACATATAAGTGTCAATTAAACTATATTTATCTACATATATGACCTTATTTCTTATTATTGTGTCAAATGTTCTTCCTGATGTCCAGATTTGAAATGTTAAAAATGCAGATTATATAATCTTTCCTGAGTTTACCGTGTATTTGATAGTTATCATTCCTCCTGTTGCAAACTCAAAAAATGCACTTTAGGAATTGAATTTATCTCAATCCATACAATATATCCAATCTAATCTATCTATAAGTAACACCATTTTAAGTACACAGATATACAGGACACATGCACACTATACCGCTACTATCCAGGATATGTTTTTACCGCTGAAAACATTGTTTGTTAAATTTATAAAAAGATTTACGAGTATCATGTCCCTTTCTGTGTTCCAGCTGATCAGGTGTATGGAGATCAGGACATGCATGAAGTGGTCAGGAAACACTGTATGGACTACCTGGTGAGTCTCTCTCTAAACTCTGACTATTAAAACATCTTTCTCCTCCCGTCTGTGTTTGATAAAGCTGCTTTTCCTTCCAGATGAAGAACGCAGACTATTTCTCCAACTACGTGACGGAGGACTTCACCACATACATCAACAGGAAGAGGAAAAACAACTGCCACGGCAACCACATCGAGATGCAGGCGATGGCGGAGATGTACAACAGACCGGTGGAGGTTTACCAGGACGGCACAGGTGAGTTCCTCCAAAGGCTGCTGATCAATTGTTTGATAAAGTGGTGCAGTGATGTTTTTTTGTAGGCCGTCCAGGAAGTTACAGTGGATTTTTCCATTAGACTTCTGAATATTGCAGGAAATAATCTCTGCTGCAAACAAACGTTTATGATACTTACATGTTTTGTTCAGCAGGATGTTCTCGACATATTAACACCACTTTATGATTTTTGAAGTAAAAAGGTAACGTTAGGCTATAAAGGAACTACAGCACGGTCACATGACTTCACATCACCACCGCTAAGCTAAGGGCGGCTAATGTTGGGCTATAAAGGAACTACAGCACGGTCACATGACTTCACATCACCACCGCTAAGCTAAAGGCGGCTAATGTTGGGCTATAAAGGAACTACAGCACGGTCACATGACTTCACGTCACCACCGCTAAGCTAAAGGCGGCTAATGTTGAGCTATAAAGTAACTACAGCACGGTCACATGACTTCACGTCACCACCGCTAATCTAAAGGCGGCTAATGTTGGGCTATAAAGGAACTACAGCACGGTCACATGACTTCACGTCTCCACCGCTAAGCTAAAGGTGGCTAATGTTGGGCTATAAAGGAACTACAGCACGGTCACATGACTTCACGTCTCCACCGCTAAGCTAAAGGTGGCTAATGTTGGGCTATAAAGGAACTACAGCACGGTCACATGACTTCACGTCTCCACCGCTAAGCTAAAGGAGGCTAATGTTGGGCTATAAAGGAACGACAGCACATACTCTTGTTTTCTACTGCCTTTTTTTTATCTCGTCCAATTGTTACTTTTTCTGAGCCTGTCTTCTTATCATACCGTTTTGCCTATAGAGTGGCGAAGTCACGCCCACTTACTTCCGGGTAATGGGACCTTATTTCGGAAAAATTATGCATTGAAGTCAATGGGGAGAGAAAACTTATCTTTCGATCCCGTTTGAATTGTGCCATGAATTACACATATGATGTTTGTCAATCTTAAAAAATCATTTCCATGTCAAAAAAGTCACAGTTTGTCGTAAAACTGTTGAAATATAAGACTATGAAGAATACGCAACTAGAAAGACTACAAATCCCAGAGTCGCGTAAGTGATGTCACAATTGTTTTCCTCCACTAAGATCTAAGATCAGCGCCATATAGATATAATCTATCTATATGGCGCTGGCTAAGATAAGATAACTTTAACAAGATGCCTGTGTGCTTAGTACCAGGTTGTTATTATACCAGCAATGGGTCTTGCTCGTTCTTTCGCTTCCCGTCTGATGAAAGGACCAGGAGTGTGGATCAAGCTAGCTAGTAGCTAGCACGTTAGTTAGCATTACAGCCGTGTCATTTTTATTAGCCTTAACATGAAGTAACATTAAGTAACCCACAATGTTAAACAGTAAGAGTAGTAGTCATATTTCGTGAACCCTTTGAAGAGTACTGTCACCGGTGTGATCATTCTATAATACACAATGTAAGCCCGGGGGAGAAATGCTAATGCTAACGCTAGCGATCTTTTCTACTTCATGCTATCTGCACAAATGGTTGACATTAAACATTAAAACGACCAGGCAGTTCAGAGAGAATCAAAGGAAGGAAGGCAGGCAGCTTTGCATGACATTCTTCAGGACGTGTTTCATTGTGGTGATAGTGAGGGTCGTCAATCGTTTTATTGACAAGACAGTAGTGACGGCCATCTTGGTGACGTGTGTTGTTGACCAGAGATCAGATGTAGTTCATTGAGCGTTTCACACAAACAAATGTGTTACTTCACAGTTTTACGACACATTTTTTTTTTTTTGACTTGCAAAATTATCTTTTAAATTGACAAACATCATATGTGTAATTCGTGGCACAATTCAAACGGGATCGAAAGATAATCTTTCTCTCTCCATTGACTTCAATACATAATTTTTCCGAAATAAGGTCCCATGGAGGTCCACCGGAAAGGGAGGGACTTCGCCTCTCTATTACGTATATATCTTGCCTGTAGTAATAAAAAAAAAAAAAACTCCAGATCTGTCGCCAACCGCCAATCACATCTCACCAACCTAAACCCTCCCCTCTTTCTGCTACAGAGCCAATCAACACGTTCCACGGTATCCACCAGAACAACGACGAGCCAATCAGAGTCAGCTACCATCGCAACATCCACTACAACTCGGTGGTGAACCCCAACAAGGCCACCATCGGGGTTGGGCTGGGCCTGCCCGCCTTCAAACCCGGGGTACCAACACCTGACATATTTAAAAACCATAAAACTGTGTGAGGGGTGGGGGTTATACGACATAGTATAGAGACATTCAGGTGCATGCAGGTGTTATAACAACAGGAAGTTAGTTGTTGTAGTTTGCCTGCTGATTGGAGGAAGACTGATTTGTATAGAATAGTGTTTTCATAAGACTTGAATTCTTTACTTTGACACAATGCCTGTGAAAATATGAATATTTGATACCATTTTACCACAGGGACAAATTTGACACAACACTGAACATGGAATTTAAGTAACAAATGTACATTTATATAAAAAATTAAGGGGGTTTCTGTGTAAGTTATTTCTCCAGTTCCCATCCCCAAAGCATCATGGGAACTGTAGTTGATCAAGTTAGTCAGAAGAATTGAATTTGAATTTAGTACAGTGCCTGGGGTTGCAGTCATTCAAACTGTTGACATATTGACCACTTGTTAGCCAGGACAGGTGTGTGTGTTCGTGTATTAACTGACAGAGGAATCCCCCCCCCCTCCCTCTGCCTCCCTCCCTCCGCCCTCCCTCTCCTCAGTACGCCGAGCAGACGCTGATGAAGTCGGCCATCAAGACGTCGGAGGAGTCGTGGATCGAGCAGCAGATGTTGGAGGACAAGAAGCGAGCGACGGACTGGGAGGCGACCAACGAGGCCATCGAGGAGCAGGTGGCCCGCGAGTCCTACCTGCAGTGGCTACAGGACCAGGAGAAGCAGGCGAGACAGGTACAAAACTGGTTTCTCCCGATGTGTAGAGCGTCATCTGAGCAGTAAACTGAACTTTATCTACAGGGCTGTAACTAATGCTTCTGTGTGGGGAGGAGAGAGGTTATGAAAAGCTTTATAAACAAGTATGATAACTTAAAGACAAGGAAACATTCACCAGAGTGCACCGCTAACAACGATGATGACGTACTTTTACAGGTCAACTTTAGATTAGGATTGCAAGAGCCAAAGACGAGCTGCAGATAAATACATTTGTAAAGTGGTGCAGTGATGAGGTGTTATTGTAGTCCCACCCTGCAGTTAGCATTCAACACATTCAGAAAACTATTGACAACGAGACGAGGGAACAGGAAATGCTGACTCATTTCAGAATTGTAGGACTCATTCCTGCCCCCCATCTGCAAGGCTGTAACTAATGCGTCTGTGTAGAGAGGAGAGCGGTTAGAAAAGCTTTATAAACAAGTAGAATAACCAAAAACAAGATGATGACATACTTTTATAGGTCAACTTGGAATTAGGATCCGGGGTCTCCTTTAAAATACAATTATTACGAGCCAAAAACTAGCTGAAGAACTAAGCCCACCCAGAAGACAGCATTCAGAAAACCATTGACACTGAGACGAGGGAACAGGACATGCTGACTCATTCCAGAATGTTAGGACTCATTCCTGCCCCTTTCTATACGTTTTTGTATTACATTACCGTTGATGTTTTCCTGGTTTTCAGCCCCGTAAAGCCACGGCGACCTGCAGCTCGGCGACGGCGGCCGCCTCCAGCGGACCGGACGACTGGAGCGCCCGGTCGCCGCGGCAACGCGACTCCGACCCCTCCCACTCCCACTCTCACGTCGAACTCCCGACCCCCCCTACGTCGACCAACAACAAACCCCCTTCCCCCGCCGGGGCCGCCCTCATCCTGAGCAAACCCCCGTCCCCCTGCGCGCCAGGTAACACACACACACACGGTTTTATTTATACCTTTGTGAGGACCGCCATTAACAGAACATGACCCTGAAAGTTCTTGTTCTTTATTAGGATCCCCATTAGCACTAGCATGAGCATTGGCTATTATGAAAGTATTGCTGCATGTGGAGCTTTAGCTAAAGTACTTAAGTGTGTGTGTGCGTGCGTGTGCGTGTGTGTGTGTGAAGGTCCCAGTAATCAGAGTCGTCATCAATTGGAGTACAGAGCCATCATGCAGGAGATGTCACCTACAGCGTTTGGTAAGATTTATATCTACCATCTTATACTTTAAATTGTGGTTGATGCTCCACGGCTAATAATATAGGCGCTTTCACACCGGAGTACTTTTCCCCGTACTTTTCCCTTTTAGTTCCGATAGTTCCTGGGATTTTGCGTTCACACCAAAAAGAGAACTTAGTTCATGAGAACTTTTACCCCCTTTTCAGTCCCTGCTAGAGAGGTGGTACTATCCTGGGGAGAAAAAAGTACCAATTTCTGATTGGCTGGGCGAATTGCAAACCACGCCCCGTAAAACTCTGAAAAGTTTTGTGAAGCCGCCATTGTATTTGCTGGCATTAGCATTATTAGCATTAGCATTAGCCCCGCGCACCAACGGAGAGAGAATAACTTATGGCAACACAAAAAAAAACATTGGAGCGGTGGAGATGAGGAGGTGTCGGCGTTCTGGCGATTTACTCGGAAGGCTTCAGTAGAAGCTGCTGGGAGTCCCAGCAGCTTCTACTGAAGCCAGTCCCCAACTCAGGGGACTTCCGGTCGGGGACTCCGGGTGGCAGTATACGCCGTGAAGTGGTTTGCTGCCTGCCAGTAAACCCAAAGCAGAAGAAGAAGAAGTGATGTCAGCGGCTTCATTTGCCTAATCTTCCCTCAGGGAACTTATTCCAGTGTGAACGCGATCTGCTCTTTAGTTCCATGGGGGAACTAAGTGCTGGGACTAAGTACGGCAAAGTACTTGGTGTGAAAGCGGCTGATGTTATATTTTATTACACAGCTTAGTTGAATGCCTGATTCTTATTGGTCAATTTGGACATATCAGAGGTTATTAATACTCAATAACACACTACTGCTAAGCAAAAATAATGACCGTTGCTACAGAGGATTAAGGGGGTTATTTTTTCATTAATGACCGCCTCGCTGCACATTATCCCTCACTTATATTATATTATACTTTTTGTAAAGTGCAAAGACTTCATTAGTTGGCGCTGCTTTTTAGATGCGACTGACACTCATATTGATAAGGCCTCATAGCTTTAATTATTTAGTAAAGTAATTCATATATTTTCACTACTTATATGTACTTTTGTGAGGAGTTCTTAAATCTTTATTTAAGTGAATTTGGCTTCTGAATTGAAGTGTTTACAGGATTTTTAAATGTAGTTCAACTTTAATGCATTTGTTCCAAATATTTAACCCCTTTTTTACACATTTTTATGAAGGTGTATATATGAAGTATATCCGTGAATATTTGAGTTGAGGGTTAAGAGAGTACATTTAAATCCAGAGTAAGAAATCGATGCTTAGATTTATGGCTATTCTCTGGATGCCGTTTACTTACCAATGTGTGTATAGAGAAAGTTAGAGGTGTTTGCTTTAAAGAAACTTGACCTGAAAACGAAATATACCTGCTGTTAAAACTGGAAACGACATCAAATAGTGAACAACAATGCTGCTGCTAAGTTCCCGCAGTGTGCTGCTGTTTCTACTATCAACAAAGCTGCTGTCACTGTCTCTGTGTTGTTTACAATCTCATCAACAGGAAGCAGCAGTGTGGGTGTGTGTGTGTGTGGGTGTGACTGTGTGTGTGTGTGAAGTTATCAGAGGTGAAGCAGTGTGATAGTTTCAGTATCTGTCTTTTATCAGATGTTTTTCAGCACAGTTTTGAACACTGAAGTATTTTTTTATCAGAGGACAGAACAGTTTTTGATGTCTCTGTCCGTTTCATCTTTGATTTGTGTTCAGGATGTGTTATCAGTGACCACTCTGCTTTACTCAGGACTTTTCTCTCAGCAGGAGTCCAAATAACATCAGAATAATGAACTGTATTCATGCAGCGCTTTTCAAATAAAGTGCTTTACATGGTTAAAACAGGATTCAACCTTTCAGATAAGATCAACAGAAATGATATTGGCTCAAAAACAATTATGATAATAAAACAGACAAGTAAGAAATAAAACCTAAAGAGCTGTTTAAGGTTAATAATATAATAATAATGATAATCTGGCATATGTGTAATGGTTTTTGACATTTAAGTTTTATAAAAAAACAACATTGTATGGTGGGTTGACCACTGGCACTACTTGAATTGTATTTGTATTATTCAATTTGCTGTGTACGATGTTCCTCTTATTGTATTCTGCAAAGTGTGTGTGTGTGTGTGTGTGTGTGTGTGTGTGTGTGTGTGTGTGTGTGTGTGTGTGTGTGTGTGTGTGTGTGTGTGTGTGTGTGTGTGTGTGTGTGTGTGTGTGTGTGTGTGTGTGTGTGTGTGTGTGTGTGTGTGTGTGTGTGTGTGTGTGTGTGTGTGTGTGTGTGTGTGTGTGTGTGTGTGTGTGTGTGTGTGTGTGTGTGTGTGTGTGTGTGTGTGTGTGTGTGTGTGTGTGTGTGTGTGTGTGTGTGTGTGTGTGTGGCCTCTTATGAGCCTATGTGTGTATATTAGCTTGTGTTGTATTTGCAGTAGACGTGTTTTAAGTGGCCGTTAAGACTTTAAAAGTGATAAATGAAAGCAGTGAATTTACAATTTAGCAATAATAATACATTTTATGAATCAAGTGCTTTATCAGATGCTCAAAGACGACTAACAGAGGTAAACAATAAGATAAAAGTCCAATTAAAATCGAGCAATAAAACAATATTTATCACAGGGACACAGCATTAATCCCACATTTAAACCGAGTAGCGTATGCCTCTTCCTGTGTGTGTGTGTGTGCGCGTGTGTGTGTGTAACCATTTCTTTTGTGTGTGTGTGTGTGTGTGTGTCAGGTCTGACGGACTGGGAGGACGATGAGATCCTGGCGTCGGTGCTGGCCGTCTCTCAGCAGGAGTACATGGACAGCATGAAACACCAGAGCACCTCCGCCATGCACCGAGAGCGAGAGCCGTCACCGGACAGCAGCTGATAGCCGGCCGACACACAACCCCCCCCCCACACACACACACACACACAACGATGACCTTTGACCTCCCCACCTTACCCCCCCTCCCCCCTCCACCTCACCTCTGTCCCACAGAAGGAGATCGACCAGGGAAAAAAAATAAAACATCAATCGAAGAAATGCACACTTTGTTATTTTCTGCAGACTTTTCAACTCATCCGTTCATCACTCGTCTCCTCTTTCCTTCCCTCCTTTCCTACCTGTCTCTGCCCCCCCCCCCCCCCCCCCCCCCTCAGATGGAGCTCGGTCTTAATGCTATACTGGGATCATTTGAGATTCACAGACATCATTGGTTGAAATTTTAATATTTTAGTTTTTGGTGTCAACGGTTGTTTGGCTGTTAGCTCAGCGGCTACCATTGCCATTGGTTTCAATGAAGAATGCTCTTCAGAAAAGGAGCTACGTTAGCGTGCGAGCTATCACCCGATGTCTTACTCTGGTCTAAAGCTAGTCTCTGCTAACAAACCGTCTTGCTGTTAGCGTAGCGTTCAGGACTTCACGGTCTGTAGCGTCTCCTCTCTCTCTCTCTCTCTCCTGGTTATATTCCTCCTCTTCCTCCTCAACACCATCTTCATCATCATCATCATCGGACTTATTTAGCTGCATGTTTAATCGACCACGACCAATATCATCATAGAGAAAAAAGCTACAAATAAATTTAAAAAAAGGAGATAAAAAAATGTGAGAATTGTCATACTTATCCTCTTAATGATTGATTATTATTGTTGTTATTATTAATAATATAAGTTTGTTTTATTTTTATTTTATCGTTTGGGATGAAAATACCTTTTTTTCTTGGAATAAAAAGAGGAAAATGTTTCTGAAAAAAATGTCTGGGAGGTTTTATTGACTGCAGTCAAACACTGAGGTTTCTTTCAATTGAAGTTGTCCTTACTGTTAAGGAAATCCCCTTAGCGTTTAGTATACAGAAAATAAATCAATATGTATAATAAAGCATTCAAAGTGCAGAAAGAGCAGACTAAAGTATTTCAATCAGGAGAGACGGTTTGGATGTAAGGATACATATTTATTGCCAGGAATACACAAATGAATGTAATGGAGTTTTGGCGATTAGGCCCGTTGTGCAGGAGTATCATTCGGGAGGGGAGAACCGATCCGATGACCCTGGTGGTGGTGAATGGATAGTTGGGGTCGGTCTGAAAGGGAGTGGCTTAGCTTGATCCTGGTGGTGGTGAATGGATAGTTGGGGTCGGTCTGAAAGGGAGTGGCTTAGCTTGACCCTGGTGGTGGTGAATGGATGGTTGGGTTCGGTCTGAAAGGGAGTGGCTTAGCTTGACCCTGGTGGTGGTGAATGGATGGTTGGGGTCGGTCTGAAAGGGAGTGGCTTAGCTTGACTCTGGTGGTGGTGAATGGATGGTTGGGTTCGGTCTGAAAGGGAGTGGCTTAGCTTGACTCTGGTGGTGGTGAATAGATAGTTGGGTTCGGTCTGAAAGGGAGTGGCTTAGCTTGATCCTGGTGGTGGTGAATGGATGGTTGGGGTCGGTCTGAAAGGGAGTGGCTTAGCTTGACCCTGGTGGTGGTGCATGGATAGTTGGGTTCGGTCTGAAGGGGAGTGGCTTAGCTTGGTCCTGGTGGTGGTGCATGGATAGTTGGGTTCGGTCTGAAGGGGAGTGGCTTAGCTTGATCCTGGTGGTGGTGCATGGATAGTTGGGTTCGGTCTGAAGGGGAGTGGCTTAGCTTGACCCTGGATTCAAAGGGACAGGAGGTGAAAAGGGGTGGAGGAGGGTTGCGTCGAGTCACCTGAAATTACAGCTGACAGAGAGGAGAGCAGATTTAAAAGGGTTAGCAGAGCGCTATGATAGGCTTGTGAGAATAGAGTGATTGGTTAAGCTGGGGAGTGACGCCCCCGATCACTTATTGAGAGGAGAGAGAGTAGTAACATGGACATAGTAAATTAATGAGTAAAGACGGTCTTCCTGGTTGAACTTGCGCTGAGCTTCATTTCAATGTGTTGTGTTTACATTGATTCCTAAACTCTCGAGGTCACACATACTCAATAAATAAAAATAGCAAATGTCTTCACAGCGTTTCTGTTTGTATCGTAAGCAACATAGAAATAATTTTTTTTCAGCATAAATATGTGGCTTTTATTCTGAGGAAAACCTATGAGTAAAAATGTGTCCTCGACATAAAGATATGAGGTTAAAAAATGGTAGTTTATCAGAGTTTGTGCTGCTGTAACACAGGATTTAAGGCACAAGGAGTATTGATTTCCATAGTTACTTTATATACCTAGGCCTACAGTATATTATATATAGTATATATAACATTTTCGTGTTCAAACACTTTGATGACAGATCATGTCAACACTGTTTAAATGAAAGTGCGCCTTATTCTCAGAGGTAAATATTTGACTTTTTACCACACTGCATTCATCTGACAGTTTTGAATGTTTGTGTCTTTATTGGATTAATGCATAGTCACAAAGCTGAAAACAGGGCTGTTTTTCTGAGAAACTCATGTAAAGCTGACTTTTTAGAGATATGAGAGACTCATGATTTGATAGAATATGAATACATTACATTTGAGAATAAACAGTATATGAAGCAGTTGAACACAGCTGCAGCAGTAACATGCAACATACTGCAGCAGTAATACTAATTCGGAAAGGTCATGTCATAGTGAAACATTGATAGGGAACTTTTAACAGCAGCACAATCAAGTTTCACTTTAAGTCTTGCACACTTTTTACTGTAAGTTATGTTTTGAATGCAGGACTTATACTTGTATTCTTTACTGTGGTTTTAGTCGGCCAACATCTTCTAAAGAAAACGACCTTCAGTCAGGTGTTTTGTGACACACTTCTTTTTACGAGGAACAGGAAACACATCTGATACTAATTTATTTATAAAGTTGTTTTAAGTGTGTGTGTGTGTGTGTTTAGGAGAAACCGTCGTCTTGTTTCCCCTCAGCACCAGCGCGCGCCGCTCTTGAATTCTACGAATTCCTAAGGCGGGATTTTAATATTCATTATGTTGAGTCAGAAACCGCAACTTGAATCTGATTGGCGGAACGGTTCAAAACATTGGGCACACGTCTCGGCGCTGATTGGACGGGAAGTGGGGAAGTGGGCGTGAACACAGAGGTATAAATACGGAACACAACATTAACGTATGGCAACAAGGCGGTTAGTGTGCGAATCTTTCAAGAGGTTATTTATCTGTATTTAGAGCAGAAAATAACTTGAATAGTATTTTTTTCTTTGCTGAAATTGGATAAAAAGCGTAACGCGGGAAATACAGACTTCAAGAGGAATTCAACCAACAACATAATGGATTCTATCAGCTTTTACTAACCGAAAACTTCCAGAAAATGTTGGAGAAAAGAGCTACGGAGCTGATTTTAGAGGACGACGTCGGAGGGAAAAACGGTAAGAAAATAAAACAAAAGAAACATGTTTTGTGGGTAATTTAAACAGTCGTTTAGTTGACTAAAAGTACTAATAGCACACTGTAGAAATACTCAATTAAGAATACAAGTACTGCATCGACAATGGTACTTAAGTTAAAGTATTTAAGTTGGATTGGGAACATTTACTTAAAGTATAAGGAGTACAATAAGTCACTCAAAATAATATTTTAAAGCAAAAGCAGCACATTTTCTCATTTAAGAAGCTTGAACTATGACCAAAACTTCAAAATTGCTGCAAATTAATTTCCTGTTTACTCACTCATGGTTTTAGCTACTTAAATCTAATGTTGGATGGTTTAATCTATAGAAATTAATGTTATTTTCAAAGTTTTTCCATAGATTATGTATCCGAATTTGAATTAATTTTTTTCTAGTAAATAAATAAGAGGAAAAAGTACATACTTGGCTTCCAAAATGTAGTAGAGTAAAAGTATAAAGTAGTATACCATTTAAATACAGAAGTAAAGTACCTCAAATATGTACTTGGTTACTTTCCTGCAAAAAAGGTAGGTTCAAAGTGAACCATGTCACTTTTTAAGAGTTGAGTTTGACCTCACATGAACTCTACATACTATCTTGTCTATTAACTCATTTTAATTATACTTTAATTAGCTTTTCCCGATGTTTTATAGACTTTAAAATGGGTCAAAATGAGATAAAATTAAGAATAATAACGATAATAATGTTGACATAACAGTCGTTTCAATAACCGTTTCCATGGTTACTGAGTTTTAAATTAACGGTTATACTTATACGTCTAATTTGTTTGTGTAATTTGAAAATGTTAACTTTAAAAGTATTTTTTGTAACCAAATATGACTCTGTGTGAACTGAAACTGACATTAAGGCTTTACATGTAAAATGTAGTTATTTCAATGATATTTTTTATATATTAATAAACACTCAAACATCAGTTACCACCTTTATATATATATATACAGTCTATGGTTACCACACAACAAACAACTATAATCCACCTCAGTGACAAATATCTAATACTATGGCCAAATATTTGACACATACAAGGCCTTTGACTATGTTAGCATTGCACACATAAATAAACAGCTGTGAGCAAGGACAGAGCATCTGGGTTAAATAAAGTAAATACAAGACATGACCAAGGTGTTATGAGGTGTGGTTAACTATACAAATAGTGTTAATAAATAAATAATGACATTCACAGGATGATTATATAGTCAAAGGTATTACAAATGTCCCTTTTTGTCCTATTAGCTCAAAATATTCAGTTGACTTTGACAGAAACCCAAGAATAACAGGACATTCCTCACATTTTACTGCACAAATATACTTTAATGCAGGACTTTCACTTGTCTTTTCAATGTTGTTTTTGTACTTCTACTTAAGAAAATTATCTGAATACTTTTTCCAGTTTGTCAGGTGTTTTGTTTTGTCTTCAAGCACTCTGACTATGCTCATTACATACTGACATTCCTCACATGAGATAAGCTGTGGCGTATGAAAAGCTTTTCCTGGCACTAAAAAATATTTCCTTCTTCAATATTTCCTTGTACTTTTAGTGTTTGTTCAGTCTCTTTTTACTCTTTATTTCAGGTTGCAAACCATACCTAACTATCTAGTTGATCCACTGACCTTCCTGAGCTTTTAACCAAACATCTCACTTACTTTATTGTCATTATTTGTCCTTTAGAAATAGATAAAAGAGTACAAATTTAGATGAAATACATCCAAACACAATGGTCAGGATGTCTCTGTGTCGTCGCCTGATGTTTTAAAGGCTTACCTGTGTTTGTGTAGTATGATTATGTGACTAACGTTCTGTGTTCTCTGTCTTCAGTGAAGGAACCGTTCTGTAGTCAGTACCGCTGCGGTCCTCTGCTCGGCAGCGGGGGGTTCGGTTCTGTGTTTTCGGGCCAGAGGCTTTCTGATGGACTGCAGGTCAGACTGCACACCTTCAGACACACTTTTATCTCTGCAGATGTCTCTATTCTTTATTTATGTATCTTTCACTTTTGCTTTGGTTTCTTATGTCAATCCTGTGATATCAAAATGTTGTTATTGTTCTAACGTTACTACTTCATTTACTACCACTGCAAATCTAAACTCATGTTCTCCCTTTTTGTCCCTTCAGGTTGCCATTAAACAGATTTCCAGTGACAGGGTTCAGCAGTGGGCCAGACTGGTGAGTGATTAACCTATTCTTTTCTGCAGAATGTCAGAAAACATCAAACAGATCCAGGATCTGTCTATACTTGTCTTGTGTTATCTGACCTAGAACCCAAAACTCAGATATATTCAGTTTACTGAGTTAAAAACGTTCTTTTTTCTTTTTCTAAAACTTAATTTGACTCGGTAATTAAGTTACAGTAAAATCACAATTTAAAAACGTGTGATTTTTTTGGTATTAAAGTGGATTAAGCCATTTGTAAACAATGGACTGTATACCTAAAGGTGTAAACAGACATTGGGTCAGCTCTGCCCTCTGCTGGATTGACAGGTGAACTGCACCTGTAGGTGGGGCAGCCCCCCCTGTGATGTCATGGTTCAGTAAATAATGCTGTCGGATTTTCCCTCAGTGACTGCTAATTTCATATTCTTTAGAACTCGGGACACCCCCCACCACAACACAAAACATCTGTTACACCTGCAGACGATGATTCAGGGCAAAAAAAACATGAGAAAAAAACATGAAGAAACCAAAGTGAAGTTTCTGTGAGAATATATAAAAGAGAATAACCTACATGAGTCATAACTCAGAGAAACTGCTTTTATTATAACGTGTATGTACTTTTTTATGACTCAATTGTTAAAAATATGCTGTCTATTTATTAATCCACACATCCTAATTGTTATAATTGAAGTAAAAGGTGTTTTATTTTCACAATAAATAAACATTGTTATCCAGTGAGGACGGTGTCTCATGTTTATAATTCCCCCCCCCCCACCTCAGCCCGGAGAGGCGGCTCCTGTTCCCATGGAGATCGCTCTGCTGCAGCAGCTGTCGGAGGTCGGAGGTCACGGGGCGGTGGTCCGCATGCTGGACTGGTTCTGTGTGGAGGGGCGGGGCTTCCTGCTGGTGCTGGAGCGCCCCCCCCACTGCCAGGATCTGTTCGACTTCATCACGGAGAGAGGAGCGCTCCCTGAACGCCTCGCACTCAGGTGTGTAATCTTTAACATATCAATGGTTTTATTGTCATAAACACAGAAGCCCATTCCCACCCAAGAAAATCCAAATATACCCTCTAAGTCAAAATGATGGCTTACTATCTCATAATAATGACTAACAATCTCAACATTAGGAATTACTATCACATTATTTGGACTTATTTACCTCATTAATATGACTTACTGTATCACATTGCTTTGACTAACTATCAGATTGTTATGACTTATTTATCTCACAAAAATTACTTATCTCATTAGTATGAGTGACTATCTCATAATGATGACTAACAATCTCAACATTATGAAAGTCATTGTTTGACTTCAGTCGCTAGTGTTTAGGGGAAACAAGATGACGGTTTCCCACACACACACACTCTCTACGTGCACCCATTCACTTAAAACAACTTTATAAATAAATTAGTATCAGTTGTGTTTCCCGTTTCTTGTAAAAAGTGACTTTCTCAAATATGATGAGAAATGTTAAAATGACTTTTTCTTGTCTCCGGCGGCAATGTGCTTCCTTAATGAACCCCCTGCTGTTCTGGTGTGTCAACGTTCTCTCTGTGTGTTAACGTTCTGCGTGTGTTAACGTTCTGTGTGTGTTAACGTTCTGTGTGTGTTAACGTTCTCTGTGTGTGATAACGTTCTCTGTGTGTGTTAACGTTCTCTGTGTGTGATAACGTTCTCTGTGTGTGATAACGTTCTCTGTGTGTGTTAACGTTCTCTCTGTGTTAACGTTCTCTGTGTGTTAACGTTCTGTGTGTGTTAACGTTCTCTGTGTGTGATAACGTTCTCTGTGTGTGATAACGTTCTCTGTGTGTGTTAACGTTCTCTGTGTGTGATAACGTTCTCTGTGTGTGTTAACGTTCTCTGTGTGTGATAACGTTCTCTGTGTGTGTTAACGTTCTCTCTGTGTTAACGTTCTCTGTGTGTGTTAACGTTCTCTGTGTGTGTTAACGTTCTCTCTGTGTGTTAACGTTCTCTCTGTGTGTTAACGTTCTCTCTGTGTTAACGTTCTCTCTATGCTGTGTTCTCCGTCAGGTTCTTCCGTCAGGTGGTGGAGGCGCTGCGGTTCCTTCACGCTCACGGCGTTGTGCACCGAGACATCAAAGACGAGAACATCGTGGTGGACACGAGGACGCTGGAAGTCAAGCTCATCGACTTCGGATCGGGGGCGCTGCTCAAAGAGACGCCGTACAGCGAGTTCGAAGGTACGGACTAATAAAGCTTTTCAAATCAATTTAAGGACAAACACACATCAGAACACACTCTACATTCTTCTGTGTGCTATTTACAAGTTGAACAAAGTGCTTCAACAACACGGCACACAGTAAAGCAGAGAACAAGAAACTCACATCGGGTCAAACGATATGAACAAGCATCTTTCTGACATGTCCTAGAGAGAAGGATTCATGTATCGCTTCACATAATAATAATAATAATAATAACACGTTTACTCTATACAGCCCTTTTCTAAGTGTTCAGAATCACATTCATGTACTGCATAGATTTGACTGTGTTTCTAACTCACCCCCCCCCCCCCCCCTCTTCAGGTACTCGTGTGTACAGCCCCCCCGAGTGGATCCTATCTCAGTCCTACGAGGCGGTCTCTCTCACCGTCTGGTCTCTCGGCGTCCTGCTCTTCGACTCCGTCTGCGGCGACATCCCCTTCGAGCGAGACCAGGAGATCGTCAGGGCAACGCCCGTCTTCACCCGCCGAGTCTCTAAAGGTGAGCACCAACACACACTGATCACACACTGATCACACACTGATCACACACTGAACACACACACTGAACACACACACTGAACACACACACTGAACACACACACTGAACACACACACTGAACACACACACTGAACACACACACTGAACACACACACACTGAACACACACACACTGAACACACACACTGAACACACACACTGAACACACACACTGAACACACACACTGAACACACACACTGAACACACACACACTGAACACACACACTACTGAACACACACACTGCTGAACACACACACTGCTGAACACACACACTGAACACACACACTGAACACACACACTGAACACACACACTGAACACACACACTGAACACACACACTGAACACACACACTGAACACACACACGAACACACACACTGAACACACACTGAACCACACACTGAACACAACACACTGAACACACACACTGAACACACCACACTGAACACACACACTGAACACACACACTGAACACACACACTGAACACACACACTGAACACACACACACTGAACACACACACACTGAACACACACTGCTGAACACACTGAACACACTCTGAACACACTCTGATCACACACACCTGTTTTAATGTCTACCTTGTATATCAACAAAACAATACAAGTACAACATAATAAAGACGGAATGTAAAATGAAATAGTGTTTGTTTAACAATATAGAAATGTAAATAAGTGGACTGTAGGGCGATTTCCAATTTCCCAATGGTAATAATGTTCCTCTGTTCTTTCCCAGAATGCCAGTCTCTGATTCGCTGGTGCCTGTCGTACCGCCCGGAGGATCGTCCCACTCTGGAGGAGATCCTGTCTCACCCCTGGATGGTGGGAGGCGAGGGGGAGGAGGAGGAGGAAGGTGGAGATCTGCAGGAGGATCACAGCTCTCTGCCCAAACAGTCCCTGTGACGGAGCTCCAATGAACTAAACCCGACACACAGAAACCTCACACTGGATTTAAAGGGGCACATGTTCATGTTTTAACCCTTTCACGTAGAAACTCTGATGGAGCTGAGGAAGGACTCAGACAATAAACTCATCAAAGGGTTAAAACATGATCGCGATGATCCGTCTACAGATATTTATTTTCATATATTGTTGCCCTTCATGCTGCACTCGGCTGTACTACTGTTTATTTTTTATATTTTTTATAATTATTTGATTTGGGCAGAATGACTTCCTGTTGAGTTATTTATTGAATTAAGTATTTATTTCATTTTGGAAAATACGGACCTATTTTTTTTGGTTTTGTCACGGCTGCATCAGGAAACAAACGCCCACTGATTTACCCTTGATTTTTTTTTTTTGCACCTTTACTGCCATTCTTATTGGGATTTTGGAGCCTCGCTGCGGAGAAACTGGTGCGCTGTAGGTGCGCCGCGTTTGGAGGTGCTAGTGGAGACTGCGTTTGGCGTTGCAGTTACAACTCTCCGCCAGCAGATGGGGGTGCTGCAGCCCCCTCAGTACCCCCCCCTTCCCGCGTCCATGACAGTTGGTGTACAAGTATAAGAAAAGGGAAGTATTCAGTGACTAAATACTAGTTTAGTGTTTGTGACCTTTAGTTCATCTCAGGCAGATTTCTCTCTTTGTCACTTCAGGTGAAACAGGAAAAGTCTGAGCACTAAAAAACTCCCAAAAATGTTCTAACGCTACTTTTCAAACCAGTCGAACAGGACGGGTCCACCTACAGCTAGCAGATCATTGTTTTCAGTCCATTCAATGTCAGGAAATGCTTCTCGCCCTTAGTTGAGAAGTTGGCTTATTTGATGCAAGAGGCCAACAAGTGATCCATTCTTAGACTAATATACTGTTATTTAAATCAATGTTTCCACCAACATATCATCCCATTCTTTTGTCCTGAGGCAGCTTATAATACTAGGTGGAGTATTTTTATTTAAGTTTTCTCATATTGGTCAAATTTGCTTGGATTCTTTGGGAGTTTAAAGTACTCAGACTTTAAAAAATGTAAACAAATCTTAGTTATTAAGAACTTTTGCATATTTTGTTTGCCTTGCCTGGATATCAGATGTTTTTCAGCATCTTGATTTACTGTTGGAAATAAGATTTCTTTGTTGTTTCCAGACCAGTGCCACTGTAAATACTTGTGTATTTTTGCCTGGATTTATCGTCAAAGTGGCTCGTTGGTCACTTGTTCCTGTTTATTTACATTAAATAAGAGTTTACGGATCAAAAGAAGAGAACAAATACAATGTTTCGAATAAAACAGTTTAGTTCTCACTAAAGCACTTTGTGTCCTGTTGTTTGCCTTTCTGTAGAACTGCATTACCCACAATTCATAGTGATTAACCCTCCTGTTGTCTTCGGGTCAAATCTGACCGATTTACTACTTTCATCAATCAAAACCTTTTAGTTTTACATTCGATTGCATTAAGGCTTTACGATATCCTTCACAGTAGACATTTGAACATGTAAAATTGCTGATCACCACTTTCATTGAATTTTGGATGATTTAGTCAATTTTGTAACACCCATGGTGTTCCAGGTCAAACATGACCGCCATAAAGAAAAGGAATTCGTAACCATCCGGATCAGATATAAAACACACACACACAAAGGCCCAATCCCAAACCACTCCCTCGACCCTACCCCTCCGTGGCGGAGTGAACTCCGTCTGTAGCCACACTCGCAGCTCAACGAGGCTCCCTCCTGTCAGATGGAGGGAGTAAATACAGCGGCAAGCTTTGGGACAAACTCCCCTCTCTCCGGCAGAAACAGGAAATGCCGTAACTGTATGTAACAACGGTTTCAAATCCGCATCTCTTTGACAAAAAATGTAAATTAAGAACTCAAATAAAACTCCAAACATCTTTCATTGTGTTACTTTTTTGTAAACCTGATGTTTATAAGCTTCTTAGTTTTTGCAACAGTCTGTAAATATACACAACTTTATAATAAAATGCACACATTTACCTTTTTCTAGACTAAACACAGGTATGATCCTAAGTTAAAAAAATATGAGGTTATCATGAGGTTGTTAACATCGCAATTTATCAGTGGATGTTTGCTGGAACTACTTGTAAACAGCGTGTTTCCTGACGGACACACACAGCGTGACTCCGGTCAGGTAGAGACCAGTCTCAAGTCAGCACCGATGCAGACTCGCTGTTTGAGGGCTTGATAGCCCACTCTATGGAGCTAATTTCCTGCCATAACTCCACAAACAAACTAAACAGGTTTTACAAATGCCTTATGATTCACTAACAAACACAATGTGGTTTGCAAATACAAAACACCATCTACAAACTAATGAATTTAGTTTTGCAAAGAAAAAACGTATCTATCAAACAAACACATAACATTTTTCTAATAAATCATGTTTCAGAGACAAATTCAGCTTAGGTTTTACAAGTACACAACTTTTTTTTACAAGTGCACAAATTTGTTTTACAACTACAACACTTTGTTTTACAACTACAAAACTTTTTTTTACAAGTACAAAACTTTTTCTTCTCACGGCGGAATATTACTGCCAAAAGTCACGTGACTGGAATATTACTGCCAAAAGTCACGTGACTGAGTCACGTGACTTTTGGCAGTAATATTCCGTCGTGGTTGTGCTCATACACACTCACACATGGTCACTCACACATGCTCCACGGCAGCAGGGGGCACTACTGAGTCCATTGGGAAGGCGGGAGGTTGAGCAGAGCATGGAACAGCCCTTGCCAGCCTGATCATGACAGCGGTGTTTCTAGCGATCCAGCATCTGAATTTAGCGATCACAACGAAAACAGCCAAGACACATATTGAGCCCAGAAAATGAATGTTCTTAGGGCTGTAAATATAATAAGCCTTTGTCTAAAATAGACAACATTGTAACTAAGGAGATTTAAACTATACAGCGATTCTGCACTCGGTCAATCAGCTGCTCTTCATTTTCTTTCCTGCTATATTCAATGAGTGATACAAATATTTTTTACCATACGTTCTGAATAAAACTGATACTGTTGGACTCGGTACTAGTTGACTGCTACCAGAAATAAAAGGAAGTACTTTACTGTGTACTTTGTGAGTAATCCTCTGTCAGAGTCCCCTCCATAGTACATAATGCATGTTTTTTGCTATCTTTGATGAATGATAAAAGGGTCATTCCAGAATTGGAGGACAATTTAGACACCAACATTTTTGAAAAATTAACCTTTCATTTGATTATTTTTTGTTATGTATTTAGGAAAAACAGATAATAAACCATAAAAAAAAGTGATTTGCCCAGCTAAGGCATCAAATGTATATTTTCCAATGAAGAATTAACCCTGTTACTCTAATTATAGTAACAGGGTTGCAAGTAACAGGGTTGAAAATCAATGCTAATTTTAGCTTTTACCTCAGGAATTAATGCTAGCTGCACAATGTAATGCTATTGTCAAGGAATGGACACACTTTATATTTATATTTATATATATTTAACAAAAGAAAGATACATTTGAAATTAATTTGTTTTTGTCTCATAATTTGAGTAACAGGGTTGCGTTTGTATGAGTGCCACACTCCTTCAAGAGTGACAAGATTGGAAATATATTACAAATAAAAGAGAGGACTTAGTTGTGGTCTACCCATGGTAGTAGCACATGGCTTGCTGATGTCCTTTCCACTGTGTCATGCGACAAACAGTTTTTTCACTTCCTCTGCCAAGCTAAAAAGGTTTCGGTAACAGTGTTGCGCGCATGTTGAGGGACACACCTTCTGTGCAAAATTACTGTTATTTAAAATGTGTTTATGATTTAACAAATTGATTTTACCATTACAAGACACATATATCAATAGAATAATACCAAAAAAGTAAATAAAAACCCTATTTTAAATGTTATAGTTGACATGCAAGTTGGTCACCAAGAAGCTGGGACAAGAGAAAAGGGCAATTTTAGGGGGTGTTCGAGAGCTATTTGATATTTTAAATAATATTTTGAAACCACTTTTTCTACAACTTTATATGCATCTTGTCTCAAGACAAGTATATTTAACACAAGTGCATGTCTTAGCTTTTTGGGCATGGATTATTAGATTTTTTATATGGGGGACATGAAATGTCCTCCAATTCTGGAATGACCCAAAAATAAAATGTTACCATTAGTTCTTAATGAAATTGATACGGTTTGACTTTGTATTAGTAAGCCTACTACTAACAATACATTAGCCGCGTTCACACCAAGTACTTTCCTGTACTTAGTTCCGGCACTAAGAGCCCTGGCGCTTTTAACCCCAGGGTACTTAGTACAGATCGCGTTCACACCGGAGTACTTTTCCCTGAGGGAAGATTACAAGTACAGTAGGTGGCGGTAAGCACCTTAAAGTTGTTTGCAACCCGCTACAAAACAAGAGAAGAAGAAAAACTGATACAGGATCTGTTTAATCGCCATGTCGGTTTTCTTTATTGCACTCTCAAGACATAACATTAAATAGAAATATTTTAAATGTAACTAAAGTGTCAGTTGTACATGTCAGTAAACATTGTCAATATAAAATAAAGTGTCAGTTGTACTATATAATAACAGTAATAACAATATAAAATAAACTCCCAGCTGTAGGGAGTCTCAGCAGCAAACCCACCTTTATTATATATCTTCCTGAGACCCACTGCATCCGTCTGCCATAAACACTATGCAAACATACATGTTAGTTTTGGCCCATAGTGGACTCCATGTTGTGTTGTGTGAAATGGGGGGGAATTAAAAGTTTAGGTCAAATAATATTTAAAATGATATAAATTATCATATTTGTGTATGTGCCCCTGCCATTCCCCCACAAGGTTGCAACATTGATGATAAATAAATGACAAATAAAGCTTTGCCAGTTTATAACCGATGAAACATGATGGTATCAGAATAATCACTTACATGTGATGTATAGGATGCTACACAGGTCACTAAAGATAAAGTGTCAGGAGAAATAAGCTTAATCGCCATGTCGGTTTTCTTTATTGCACTCTCAAGACATAACATTAAATAGAACAATTTTAAATGTAAATAAAGTGTCAGTTGTACATGTCAGTAAACATTATATATAAAATAAAGTCATAACAGTAATAACAATATAAAATAAACTGTCCCAGGTGTAGGGATATTCTCAGCAGCATACACACCTTAGTGCAACGTTGTGTGTCGTGTGTCAGTATTTACAAAAACTATACCAAATAAACTGTTATTAAATGCAGTTTGTCGCTCATCCTGCCGCTGCGCCGACGCTTCCTCATGGCGCAGCGCCCACACTTCATCCTGGTGCTGCTGGCGCTCCATCTGCTGCTTGAACACTTCTGCCTGGCGCTCCATCGAGGTGAGCATCTTGTCCTCCGTTTCCTGGGCCTTGGTGAACAGCACCATCTGATCTCCACGCAGCGACTCATTCACCACGGCACGCCGGTCCTCCAACGCCTGGGCGGTGTCAAAGAAATTCGCATCCCGTGTCCGCTTTCCTAAGAGGGGAAAATAAGCAATATACAATATACAAGTTTAGTCGCCATGTAGTTTTACAACATACTAGGAATGTGTTTTTTGTATTTTCACAAATAGAATTAAGGTTTCACAAATCTGAAACTGTGTTATAAAGAATGTTTAGACCCTCTGGGATAATCCAGTCCAAATAAATCGGCTATGCAGCGATTTAAGAGGTTCAAACACGGAGGATTGTTCCTTTTTGAAGAGTGCTTCATGTATGCTTGAACTTTGTTTAATGTTGTTGAGGCAAGTTAAACATAAAATATGATGAATATTATGAAATAAACATGATTGTGAACATCAGTTCGATGCGCAACGTTCTTTCAAGACAAAGTTACAGTGTGTGTGTACTGTGTGCTCGGGGCCGGTGTTAGCCTATTATGGCTAGCATGGCTAGCTTGATCTACTGAGCAAATAAAAGTACATCTGAGACCATTATTGTGCAGATTAAAACCCCAGTGCATGTAGTTGATTTTACCTTCGTCGTGGTCGTCATCGTTGGCCACTGAATCCGCCGTTTGTAGTCCTGCCCGAGTTTCTTTATTTTTAGCCGGTGTGTGCCGTGGGGCTGTGCACATTCCCAGGTCGAGTGAAAGCTACTGAACTGGCTTCAGTGCATTCCCTGGGTCGCGTCCTCTGCGTAGATCTCCAGAAGCGCCGACACCTCCTCATCATTTCTTGATGCTTGCCATAACTGCTTTCAAAAACAAACACAACGCACGGAGCGTTGTGTTTTTGTAGCGAGGAAAAACAATGGCGTCTTCACACAACATTTTCAGAGTTGTACGGGCGTGGTTTGCAATTCGCCCAGCCAATCAGCACTGGGGCACTTTTGGAGCTCTTTTCACCCACAGAAAAGTACGCTCTCTGAGCTGGCTCTAAAAATGGGGGTAAAAGTACCCGAGATTAAGTACGATTTTTGGTGTGAACGCGACATAAGGGGTACTCACGGAACTAAAACGCGAAAAGTACGGTGAAAGTACTCCGGTGTGAACGCGGCTATTGAAGTACTTTTACTGTGTCTTTTTTTGAGAAATACTCTGTCAAAGTCCCCTCCTGAGAACAAAATCAAGCCACTTCTTCTAAGTTTGATGAGGGAAAAAAATATTTTTTGGGTGATTTAATGGATGATGTAACATTAATGACAGACATAATATGAGGTCCTTGGCACTCTAGAGGGGTCATTTTGTGATCATGGGGCATCACCCTTACAGCATCAGGACAATATCATATGGAGTCAGATACTGGAAGTGGGCTGGAGGCGTTAACTGGGACTGATGGAAGGATGAGGCTGATGAGACTGAAGAATCTGCGAGGAACGAACTAGCGGCAGAGGAATAATTATATATTAAAAGACAGCAGCATCATAAGAGGGCAACCATGTGACAGAGTGTGTTACTTTGCTGAAGGATATTTGTGACCAGCTATCCATTCCAGGCCAGACTCTAAAGACTTTCCAAGGTGTGAAAATGCTGCTGCCGGAGTACTGACTGGAAGTATTGCTGATATCATGTCTACCATCCTCTTAAAATACTCTGTCCAACAATATCAGTCTCAGGAAGAAATGTTTTTTAACGCTTATTAAAAGAAAAACATGCATTCTTGTACTCAGGAGGGGACATTGACAGAGGATTACTGGAAAAGTACACAATAAGTACTTCATAGTACTTGTGGGGGTAGTTTCAGTAGTACTGAGTCCAACAGGATCAATCTCACGAAGAACTAATGGCAACAAAAAAGAATTCCCTCATCAAACTTAGCAGAAGTGGCTTGATTTTGTTCACAGGAGGGGACTTTGACAGAGTATTTCTCAAAAAATACACAGTAAAAGTACTTCAATGTATTGTTAGTAGTAGGCTTACTAATACAAAGTCAAACCGTATCAATTTCATTAAGAACTAATGGTAACATTTTATTTTTATCATTCATCAAAGATAGCAAAAAACATGCATTATGTACTATGGAGGGGACTCTGACAGAGGATTACTCACAAAGTACACAGTAAAGTACTTCCTTTTATTTCTGGTTGCAGTCAACTAGTACCAAGTCCAACAGTGTCAGTTTTATTAAGAACTTGTGGTAAAAAATATTTGTATCACTCATTGAATATAGCAGGAATAAAAATGTGTTTGTTTGAGAGATACGTTTTTTCTTTGCAAAACTAAATTCATTAGTTTGTAGATGGTGTTTTGTATTTGCAAACCACATTGTGTTTGTTAGTGAATCATAAGGCATTTGTAAAACCTGTTTAGTTTGTTTGTGGAGTTATGGCAGGAAATTAGCTCCATACCACTCCCCCTCCACACCTCTCCACACTCGTTGGTTTGGAACAGCACTTAATGTGGCGGACCCTCCGCGCGAACGCGCAAACGGAGGGGTAGTGTGTAGGGGTAGGGTGTAGGGGGCGGTTTGGGATTGGGCCAAACTCACACACTCTAGATGTGTTCCCCTCCCCTTGTGTGCCCATCCCCCCATGTGAATCACACCTGGCAAACACCTGACACACACACACACACACACAAACTGTTCCCCTCCCCTTATGTGCCCAATCCCCCCATGTGAATCACACCTGGCACTCTCTCACACACACACACACACAGAACAATTTGACACATTTCCCGCTCTTATGTGCCCATCCCCCCACATGGATCACACCTGGCACACGCAATACTTGTTCAGTGTCTGTTCTTTGTATATTTACTGCAGTTCTTCATGTATACCAGTAGTCTGATACAGTTTGTTTGAAAGGGTGTTAAATGAAATTTGGTGGTGATTAATGATTTTTGTGTTAATGTAATAGCAGTTAAAACAGGACCGGTCAAATTTGACGGCGAACACCAAAGTAAGGGGGGGAAACGAAGACTGAAGCGAGCGATAGAATTACTAACAAAGAATTTCTAACAAAGCACTTATATACTAATAAAGGACTGGCTTATCTAAAGCCAGTTGAGTAGCACTTGAAATGCAATGTAATGTAATGTAATCTGAATATTTTTCATGCAATCTTGAAAATGACCAGCAGGTGGCGCTGAAGATGACCAACATCTGACAGGTGAGGTGTTTCCCCAGCAGCCAATAGGATTACTCTGTGTTCAACCTGCAGGAGAACAAGGATGTGATTGTTTTCAGCAGGATCAGAGAGGTCTCACTCTGACTGTTTAATCGGAGCTCAGATCAAAACCTATTTTCATAAATACTTTTCTTTAAGAGTTTTTGAAAACATTTTATTTACAGAAATAAAATAAATAAAACACCTCTTTTCTCCTGGTACGAAAATATACATTTTTTGTTGGATTAATGTATTTTTTGAATTAGTTAGATGTATTATTTAAGTGATAAGCAAGATATTACGATTATATTATATCATAGCATGGTATATCATATAATTGAATGTTATAATATACATTTTTACTATTATATGATGTTATATGGGTTTTGTTTTTATGCATTGCTTTTATTTTATTATCATTTTTTTCAATGGCTGCTTCTATTATTAATTTTAATTTCCCTTACTGTGTTGTGTTTACGTATTCACCATTATACACCAAAATAAACGTATTGTATATATAAAATGAAAAAATGATAGTGAAAACCTACTGTTAACCAGCTTTTGATTCACTACTGTAACCAGGAAGCGACTCGTTGTATTCCCTCAGAGTGACATATCCTGTTTTCAGTTCTCACCTCTGTAGCTGTAGTTCATTCAGTTCCTCTGTAGTTCCTTCACTTCCTGAACACCTCAGCTCCTCCACGGAGAGTGTTTTCATCCCTTCCTCTGCGGACTTCTCTAACCTCATCTCCGGCTTAAAAACCCCTCTGACACCCCGGATCCCTCCCGCTTTAACCCCCGAAACCACAACCCGGAGGTCGGTGCTCCGGACCCGGGAGATAAGAACCGTTGACCGGGAAAGAGGAGTTAGCTGCGGGGCTAGCAGAGCGTTAGCATCACGGAGAAAGCTCCGGACCAGCGGGCAGAGGAGCACATTATGGCCGCAGGAAGCGTCTCTCAGACCGGGGAGGAGAAAGGAGTGAGCCGGGGTCAGAGTGACGGTGAGTCCTGGGGAAATGAGAACCGGACGGTGGGCTATATGTATACGGCCTGTAAGGCTGTCAAACTGGGGTTATTGGGTGGCTGAATGATAGCTGGACTGGTGTGTTAAAGTAGTTATTATTTAATTAAAACAATGTGTTTTAAATAACAAACAGTTGTGTTTCTCTGTAGCTCTAAGCTCATTAGTAGCTAGCTGAACAAACCCAATTAGATGCTTTTAATGAAGGTTTTTATTAATTAAAGTAAAAAGTGATATACCATCTTATGACGTGGAAACATAATCATAGTTTGATTGTCAACAATAATGTCTTAGTTTTAATCTATGTGAATTGGCATGCTACCTGAGCTGGAGGCTAGGCTAACTCCACTGTTTACTGGTGTTTTTAATAGTTTGTGTGAAGCTAACTGAGGCATAAAGTAAAGTTTTGTTGCTGATGCTAATGCTAACACACTGATAATAGACCTATTAAAGGTGAATTAACAAGCAGGCAGTGTGCAACATTAACTCTTTGGTCTGGTGAGTGATGCCACTTCTAGCTTTATATAGTCAGATATAGTGTTTCCATATGTTAACTAAATGTTGTTCATTCTGTGTCAGTAAGTGTGAAAGGACTAGCAGATGGTGACGTGGAGGTTGGGTTAAATATTCAAAGGCTTTATTGTCAACAGAGGTGGGCCAAGTACTCATATCTTGCACTTGAGTAAAAGTACCAGAGTGTAGGAAAGAAAAAGTCCTGCATTCAAAATGTTACTCGAGTAAAAGTAGAAAAGTATCAGCATCAAAATATAGTTAAAGTAAAAGTAGTCGTGCAGATTGGTCCATTTCAGAATAATATATGATATGTTTTATAATGATTGATGATTAAAGTGTTGATTACATTTCACATCGTACATCCAGATCTGTAAAGTGACTAGTAATACATGTAGTTGAGTAGAAGTACCTCAGAATTGTAGTGAAGTAGAAGTACAAAGTAGCACACACACACTCATCCAGGTAACCTACAACCATTATTTACACACACACACACACACTCACACACACACACACTCACACTCACACACACACTCCTGCGGGTAACATACACCCATTATTTCAACACGCACAGACGCCCTCTTTTTTGTTCGGGCAGTTGTTCTGAATGTGTCTTCAGGTTTGTTGACATTCATTCTTTTGTGTTGTTAAGAAGCTTTGTTGCTAAATAGAGAAGACTCAGAATTATATACAGCAGTACACATATCTTTGGCACTCAAAACTTTTACTTAAGTAGAAATGTTGCAAGTAAAAGTAGTCATTGTGCAGTACAATATTCCTGGTCAGCTTTAAATTAAATATATCTTATAATAACATAACCTTTTAACGTATATTATATACATTTATTAAAACAAGGGAGATCACAGATATCACGTTTTAATCATGGGTTTAATTGAAAAGTCTATAAAAGCTTGCCATATCAAATTTTAAAGTATTCTCTTTGACCTTAACTAATCACTTCATTCAGCAGAGTTAAGCAGGGTTCCTACGGTCATTCAAAACCTGGAAAAGTCATGGAAATTCAAAATGCAAATGCCAGGCCCTGGAAAAGTTATGGAAAACAATATTTTTCCCAAAGTTTTGGAAAAGTCATGGAAATGTAACTAAAGTTGCAGCAAATATAATTTATATTTTATCTTATCGCCGAAATAGTAATACTATAATGATAATAAATACTGTATCGTATAGTAATGAAACGTAAAATGGCATTTAACTGTCGAGGTGTTTTGCTGGTGAGAGATTTTAGTTGCTTTAGCGTGTAGAAGCTAGAAAGCCTATTAGATTTGTTTTAGATAGGCACAACATGTTTCATATGCAGACCTTATTTTCCTGTTCCATGTTAAAATAAACCATTTTCAGTGGTACCGCTGAGAAAGAGTAATGTTTTTGGTCATGGAAAATTAGGTAAAGGTCATGGAGAAGTCATGGAAAAGTCATTGAAAATCATTGGTGAAAAAGTGTATGCACCCTGATTAAGTGACTTGTGTTTTTCCAGTTATCAGTCTTTGTGCCGAGATTGAAATATTAGATTGGTTGTTTGACAGCTTTACAGTAACTACTTGAACTCAACACACGGCCATAACTGGGTCTGGGTTGTCTTGTTTATATTTCACCTTTTATTCCAATAATGACCAATCCTCAGGGAGTAGAGACACTTGTGTTTTAATATTTTGAACTGCCTGATTTTTGAGGAGTTTCTCAGAAATACAGCCCTGTTTTCGGCTCTTTGACAATGATTTTCCAGCTGATCCAAGAGGCCTTTTAAAGACTTTACGTGGAGTAAAAAGGAGGAGAATCGTCATAGTTAAAAAAGGACCTCTGACATGTATTGGGTAGAAATATATAAAATGGAATTAGTAAAGTAAATGTGTACTTTAGTCAAGTAGTCAGCAAAGCATGTCAGATTTAAATAATATCTGCAGGCACGAATACGTAAACATACATTTCTAAGAAGTTTACTTTGAATAAATGAACTAAGTTAATACTAGTTGCATGAATAAACAGGACAATCTGGTGTTAGATTACAAACTCTTCCCTGAAAATGATGAGGAAAAAACACCTTTTATATATTAATGACAAGCTGGAACAAAATGTCCTCTTTGACTCAACCAGTACATATTCAGTTTGAAAGCAGTTAGATTAAACGCTCAGTGTTTAGAAGATGGAACAAGGAAGGAAGGACACAATCACTATAAAGTAGAAATGTAGAAACAGTTATATACGGCTAAATAAAAACAATATCGATTTAAAGATGCCGTCAGTTTTTGCTGTCATTTAATATATTCTTGATGGAAAAGAGGCGGCTTCGTTGTCTGTTTTTATTACACTATAGTTCTTCAAATCTTTATTCTTCCCCTTATTATTATTATTATTATTATTATTATTATTATTATTTCACCAATACTTTGGCTCTCCATAACTTCAGTATACTTTCAGCTACAGAAACCATTCAAATATCAAACTATTCAGCCTGTTCAGCAATCGATGGGAAACTTTCAACTTTTTCAAAATATTTCATACTTTTTGAAATATTCAGCTTTTTAAACTCTTTTTTCTCCGTCATCAGCTGATATACACCTGAACATCAGCAGGAGAGGACTCTTTAAAGTAGAGACACTACATACTGATATACACCTGAACATCAGCAGGAGAGGACTCTTTAAAGTAGAGACACTACATACTGATATACACCTGAACATCAGCAGGAGAGCACTCTTTAAAGTAGAGACACTACATACTGATATACACCTGAACATCAGCAGAAGAGGACTCTTTAAAGTAGAGACACTACATACTGATATACACCTGAACATCAGCAGGAGAGGACTCTTTAAAGTAGAGACACTACACACTGATATACACCTGAACATCAGCAGGAGAGGACTCTTTAAAGTAGAGACACTACATACTGATATACACCTGAACATCAGCAGGAGAGGACTGTTTAAAGTAGAGACACTACATACTGATATACACCTGAACATCAGCAGGAGAGGACTCTTTAAAGTAGAGACACTACATACTGATATACACCTGAACATCAGCAGGAGAGGACTCTTTAAAGTAGAGACACTACATACTGATATACACCTGAACATCAGCAGGAGAGGACTCTTTAAAGTAGAGACACTACATACTGATATACACCTGAACATCAGCAGGAGAGGACTCTTTAAAGTAGAGACACTTCATACTGATATACACCTGAACATCAGCAGGAGAGGACTCTTTAAAGTAGAGACACTACATACTGATATACACCTGAACATCAGCACCAAGTATTCAACTAAGAAAACCGATCATGTTGTCAGATGGTGGTTTTAATCTGTGTTTTCTCTGTGTTTCTCCTGCAGTGAACAGGAAGTTGAAGTACATCAGTCTAGCGGTGTTGGTGGTCCAGAATGCGTCGCTCATCCTCAGTATCCGATACGTACGAACTCTGCCCGGCGACCGATTCTTCACCACGTCGGCGGTGGTGATGGCCGAGGTGTTGAAGGTGATCACATGTCTGCTTATCATCCTGCTGCAGAAGAGATGTGAGTTTCAAGTTTCAAGGCTTTCATTGTCATGTGCATAGCTACAGTGTAGATATGACAATGACAATCGTAGGTCACAGGCTCCTCCAACAGTGCAACACAATGAACTGATAAAAAGTGCATGATTCCTTTTTTAATCTCAGCTAAAAGCTCAAGTCTTTGCACTGGCTTTTAATATTAGTTGAGCATAACATTTTTACATGTGTATGTGTTTTTATATGTTTCTAGTTATTGTGCTTTTTTATCATGTTTTTAATTATTGTTTTATTATTGTACTCCCATTGTGTTATTTCATATTGTATGTATTCCCTGTACAGCACTTTGGTCCACTGAGGTTGTTTTAAATGTGCCATATAAATAAATAAAGATTGAGATGATTCAACTATAAAGGGGCGGGTCTTCAAAGTGTCCTGTTTAGCATTGTCAGGACGGGAGGATTACGTGAGGCGCTCTCTATTGGGACAAACGGGATATTCAAAACACCTGATTATAACCCGAGCATGACCTGTGAAGAAGTCAACAGTCAATGTCAATGGTGGAATTTAACTAAGCACATTTACTTAAAGGTGGGGTAGGTAAGTTTGGAGAAACCGGCTCGAGATCGCTAGAATTTGAAAATACACAACCGGAGAAAATCTGCCACTTCCTTACAGAGCCCCTCCTCCAACACACACGAACGCGCACATGACCAATGAGGGCACGAGATAAGTTTGTGCACAGATGGAAGGCTGACAGGCAGGTAGGCCATCCAGTTATTTTAGCCAGGCCGGCTCAGATGATTGGTCGTGCTTTTTACAGTACTACAGCTTCCACAGATGACATTTTTTAATGGATTTTTTGTCAAAGCACTTAAGATATTCATTGCTATCGGGATGTTAAGAGCATTCCATGTAATATAACAAAAAGTGTTTCTCAAACTTACCTACCCTACCTTTAATCCTAGATCCTTTATTTGCCCCACAGCGAGGACATTAACATGTTTACAGCAAAGGGTAGAGTGCAGATAAAGACAAGATAACAAGAGTTATACTAACATAATAAATAAAGAAGCAAGCACGTGTTCATAAAGTCAAAATAAGTACACATCCAAAGTAGAAATTACAAGTAGCTGCATTATAACAGTAACTTATAAAACGGACAAGTCAAATCAAGCAATCTGATTGGTTCTTAGCCGTGATATAATGTATCAGTATCCCTCCGCGTCTGAGAAACAGCTACAACTGTTACATTACGTCCGTTACGAAACTAACTAACTAACTAACAAAAGCTTAAGATGGAAACATGTAAGGTTAACTTCGACCTCCGGGGGGGTCTTACTATGGAGGAGTGGATTGAGCAGTGCCTATTTCCAGAAAGCCCCTAAACGACCACATGCAGAGCTACGTGAAGAGCAGGTAGACCAACTGGAAAGGTATCACCATTCAAAAGCTTTCTGATGCGGGTCTTGAAACAAAGCAGAGAAATGATGACCGTTAGTGGCCACAGGTGCGAAAGCTCTCTCCAGAGCTACTGGAAGCCGAATCTCGGGGACCGGAGAAAGTGGAGCAATATTCTCTCCACGCCAAGCAACAGCCTAGAACAACCTCAGCCGATACAAGTGACCACGTAAGCCATGCTACTGATGCTGGACAGTTTTTCAGTGGGTGCACAATAAACGGCAACATACACATTAATGTAAATAAATAGCCAAATAATGGATCAACGCTCTCTGTCTAATATGTTCGCTAGCTGTTAGTGTTGTTGCATAGCAACCACCTCGCACTATGTTTCGTGCAGAAGGCAACAGAGGGACTATTTTATTTTGAACATCATTATTTACTAATAAAAACTATTTAAATTCCAGTGTGTATTTTTCTTTCATATTGCCACACTTGGTAACCGTTTTATAAAAGCAATAGCTCACTTCAATAGCGTCGGGCCGAACCACGCCCCTTAGCTGTGATATAATGAGCATATACCACAGCCTGTCGTGAGATATTGCTTAAATATACAAGTAAGGAAATAGCTGCCGGTAACAACAGTAGTAAAAGAAAAAAGTATTGACTATATTACTCAAATACAGTTTTGTCATACTTGTATTTCTATTTTAAGCTACTATTTTTATATACTTTAGGTTTTTTTACTGTACTTTTTACTCCACTTAAAGTAACAACAACAATGTACTGATATGATGCAGTACTCTCGTACTACTATACCGAGTATTTCAATAAGTATTACATAAAGTAAAAGCACTTGGTGACTCTCAGACAGTTTTGAAAAGTACATTTATTCAAGTACTATCTTGTCATACTTTTATTGAGTATTTCCATTTTCTGCCCCTTAATACTTCGACTCTACATTTTGGGGCAAAATATTCAACTTTTTACACTTCTACATTTACTTTACACTCATAGTTACTAGCTACTTTTAAAAAGGACTTGCTGATATGATATGATGCAGTACTCTACTTCTAATATACCCAGTATTTGTTAAGTATTGCGTAAAGTAAACGCACTCTGTGACAGCGGTGACATTTACTTACTTCACTGAACCAAATAATAGCTCATTTCCATCTACAAATTGAACTAAGAACATTTACTTAGTACTGATCTAAATCTAAAATTGGCTAAAGCCTTTTTTTATGTGACTAGGGGCAGTGCGTTGCGAGGAAAAGTTGAATTATTATCCGGTTTCTATGAATAATGCCACCTTTTGCATGTGATTTGACAATTAAACAGTTTAATTTGGACTTGTTTCTGCAGGTTTAGCATCCTCAAATACAGGACCACACTTTTATGAGTTCACCACGAACCCTCAGGTGTACTACATTAGAACAAACATTAACCACCTGAGTCTCTCTCTCTCTCTCTCTCTCTCTCTCTCTCTCTCTCTCTCCGTGTCGCTCACCTCTCTATGCTCAACTCTGTCTCTCTCCTCTGCTCTATCTGGTCTATAATCGCTATCTCTCTAATTCATCATCTCTACGAGTCTATCTCACTCGACTCATCTCTGCTCTATCTCTGCTATCTCTCTCTCATCTCTCTCTCTCCTCTCCATTCTAGCTCTCTATCTCTCTCTCTCTCTCTCTCTCTCTCTCTCTCTCTCTCTCTCTCTCTCTCTCTCTCTCTCTCTCTCTCTCTCTCTAGGTAATGTGAAGCAGACGGCTCTCTTCCTGGTCGACTCCCTGGTGTTTCAGTACAAAGACACTCTGAAGTTGGCCGTCCCCTCGCTCATCTACACGCTGCAGAACAACTTGCAGTACATCGCCATCTCCAACCTGCCCGCCGCCACCTTCCAGGTCTCACTTCAGATCCCTTATCATCATCTTCTTATCACTTAACATACATGGAGATGCTTACATAACTGCATAGAGGGCAAAAGTACACACATCCTGTACTCAAGTAGAAGTACAGATACTCGTGTTTAAAAATACTCTGGTGAAAGTAGAAGTACTGACTAAACTTCTTTACTCAAGTAAAAGTAAAGAGGCTTTGAAATGTACTTCAGTAAAAAGTACCCATAACTAGCAGCTGTTTTAAAGAGTACCTGACCTCCCTTTATATTAATAGAACAATAATGTCATTGTTAGCTAATGAATGTTTCCATGCTGAACAACGGCAACATGACAACGTTTTCATTGGTCCCTCTTCTTTAGAGAAGACCAGGAAATGATGGATACACGGATCGTGTTCAAATCAATAGGCACGCAATGACTCTAAATAATAATGATCACGCCACCAAACACACATTCAAACTAAAGGAACCAGCCGGTTTGGAAAATGTAAGAAGTAGAAAGTACAGGTATTTGGGTTCAACATGTAAGAAGTAGAAAGTACAGGTATTTGGGTTCAAAATGTAAGAAGTAGAAAGTACAGGTATTTGGGTTCAACATGTAAGAAGTAGAAAGTACAGGTATTTGTGTTCAACATGTAAGAAGTAGAAAGTACAGGTATTTGTGTTCAACATGTAAGAAGTAGAAAGTACAGGTATTTGTGTTCAACATGTAAGAAGTAGAAAGTACAGGTATTTGGGTTCAAAATGTGAGAAGTAGAAAGTACAGGTATTTGTGTTCAACATGTAAGAAGTAGAAAGTACAGGTATTTGTGTTCAACATGTAAGAAGTAGAAAGTACAGGTATTTTGTGTTCAACATGTAAGAAGTAGAAAGTACAGGTATTTGTGTTCAACATGTAAGAAGTAGAAAGTACAGGTATTTGGGTTCAACATGTAAGAAGTAGAAAGTACAGGTATTTGTGTTCAACATGTAAGAAGTAGAAAGTACAGGTATTTGTGTTCAACATGTAAGAAGTAGAAAGTACAGGTATTTGGGTTCAAAATGTGAGAAGTAGAAAGTACAGGTATTTGTGTTCAAAATGTAAGAAGTAGAAAGTACAGGTATTTGTGTTCAAAATGTGAGAAGTAGAAAGTACAGGTATTTGTGTTCAAAATGTAAGAAAGAAAGTAAAAAGTGGTCAGAAAAATAAGTAGTGGAGTAAAGTACTGATACCAGAAAAATGTACTTAAGTACAGTAACGAAGTATTTGTACTCCACTACTTCCCACCTCTGGATACAAACACCTGTTGTACATCAGGGTTAATCATTCATGCCCTCCTTGGACACCAAACCGAATCCCCAGACAACACATGTTCTTGTGTTACTGTTACCCGAACCCGTCTTTGGCCTTTAAATAACTTTTCTTTTCAATTCCCATGCTGCATAACTCCGGCTCACTACACTGGTTTGAGTGTTAACACGAGTCTCTCTCTCCAGGTGACGTACCAGCTGAAGATCCTCACCACGGCTCTGTTCAGCGTCATGATGCTCAGGAAGTCTCTCTCCAGAGTTCAGTGGGTCTCTCTGCTGCTGCTGTTCGCCGGGGTCGCCGTCGTTCAGGTACATCCCTCACCTGTAGACACCTGATTCATCTCTAATGTTCACCACTTCAGTTTTACTTAGAGGTGTAAGGGCAGATAACCATCTATTGTCTATAAGAAAATATTAGAGGCACAATGTTGAAGGAGCCTGAGAGTTGAAGATTTGTATTGCCAAAACTACGCTGAAGCCACTTAACCAATACAAAAACACCCACGGACCACCTAACTCCCCAAATATCCTAAAACAAAAGGCCTGCTTACCACTCCAACAGTTTATAACAAATGACAGCTTAACCTTCTCTACATCACCTCGTTCACACATTAAATCAACAATACAAATACAGATTATATAAGCATTTAGTTCAAATGTGATTTTAAATGCTCACAGGTTTTACACCTCTTATGAAATGTAGACTACATTTATTACAGAGTTTATGTCCGAGCCAACAGACTCACAGATCGTTGGCTACTCAGAGAAATGCAAAATACACCGCATGTAGTACGACACAAACCTCCGCTGTGGGTTTTCAAAACAAAATACAGTAAACCGATGGTTGCAGGCCCAAGTTTAACTCTCTGAGGTCTAAGCCATTTTTTCACATGTTAAGCTCGCCTGGGTTTTTTTTGTAAAAATGCTATTAAAACATGAACCTTGGTGACCATCGGGCTGGCCTGCATGGTCTGCCTACAAAACTAAAATAAAAGAACGTTTATGCAGCCCCAACAACAGCCTCTGATCATCAACAGACTTCATGCAATGCTTCATCGGATGAATATATTATAGTAATCTCTATCTATCTAACTCCTAACACATCTACATCGACTTCCAGCATGGATAAATGTTCATAAAAGACATCCATTGTGTGTTTTATACGTTTCTTGAAATAAAATAAAAAACACATTGTTTTTCTAGAACAGATTACAAATCGCCTGGAAATGGTACAAACACGTGTCAACATGTGTGACGAAGGTGTTGCGCGGGGCTATATCATGCAATGGAAAGTGAAACTTAAACTCGCTCCATTGCGGAGATATTCCCGCAAGAGTGCGGAAAACCAAAATTATTTTATTTATTTCAAATGTGAAATTTTACCAATATACTCACGGACCACTAGGGGGCGCTCACAGACCACCAGTGGTCCGCGGACCACACTTTGAGAAGCACTGGCCTAGGACAATATTTCCCCAACAATAAGTGCTGATTAAAGATCAACCCTTGGTGTAATCCCTCCCCAGGTGCAGCAGGAGGGGAAGAAGGAGGCGTCGGTGTCGGACGGCACCAACCAGAACTACACCGTGGGCCTGGTTGCCGTGGTGATCAGCTGCTTGTCGTCGGGTTTCGCCGGCGTCTACTTTGAGAAGATCCTGAAGGGCAGCTCGGCCTCCGTGTGGATGAGGAACATCCAACTGGGCGTGTTCGGCATGGCGCTCGGCATGCTGGGACTTTGGTGGAACGACGGAGACGCCATCGCCGAGCGCGGCTTCTTTTTCGGCTACACGGGCATGGTGTGGTGCGTCATCTTCAACCAGGCGTTCGGAGGGCTGCTGGTTGCCGTGGTGGTGAAATACGCCGACAACATCCTGAAGGGATTCGCCACGTCCTTCTCCATCATCGTCTCCACGGTGACGTCCATCTACCTGTTCGGTTTCCACGTGGACCTGCTCTTCACGGTGGGGGCGGGGCTTGTGATTGGAGCCGTCTACATGTACAGCCTCCCCAAAGCGGCGCCCAGCTCCTCGTCTCCTTCCTCCTCCTCCTCGTCCTCGTCCCCTTCCTCCTCCTCGTCCTCCTCGGCGTCTTCAGCGTTGAACGGAGGCGTCGAGATGGAGGCGTTTCTGCCAAAGTCAGTGCTGGTGAAGTGACTCTGTCTGTTTCCTCCTGATCTCCTCCTAACTCTCTGGAACTTTCTCTGAGTTCTCTCTAACTGTATCACCTCCTCCTGCTCTTTTGCTGACCTCCTCCTGACCTCTAACCTCCTCCTGACTTCCTCCTCTCCTCCATGTGAAGGAGAGTTAGTTAAAAGGACTCGACGAATGAGAGAACTCCCTCCTGATCTCCTGCTCAGCTTCTCCTAACTCTCTGGAACTTTCTCTGAGTTTCTAACCTCCTCCTGGCCTCCTCTTGACCTCCTCTTGACCTTCTCTTGACCTCCCACCTCCTCCTGACTTCCTCCTGACCTCCTCTGGACTTTAGGACATCCGGGCACGACGTAGCAAGCTAACCTTAATGTGGATATAACGACTAAAAAGGAGAATAATTACACATGCAGTAAATTACATTAATTTACTGTTATGTTTCCCATACCTCCAAAGTGTACTAAAACTGACGTTATTGTATGATAATAATGTGTATAACGCTCTTTAAAATACATCCACACCTCAAGGTGCTTCACGTCAAGGGGACACATATCACAAACTGTGGTGTGGAGTGCACCGAAGAACAATTTGAATATAGTTGTACGATAAATAAAACAAGGTGCAACTAATTTGCAGTTTTAAATGTGGCTGCTGCAAGGAATTGTGGGACGGCATTATCTCCTTTCCTTTAGCAAAGGATGCTCCAGTATCTCCTTTGCTTAAGGAGACGAGAAGGGGGAAGTATAGGAAGCTCCAAACAGCTCTTACCATAGAGATGATCTGAGGTCAGTTAGAAGCTTTTTATATGGAGGAAATATTGGATTCATCTCATGCTGACGTCCTCTTTACCTCTCCTAGATTTCATGACTTTTCCCTGACCTCCTTTCCTTTCTTCCTCCTCACCTCCTCCTGAGCTCAGCCTCTTAAAAAAAAACTGACATTTGTGGAGAACAAACTCTTCATCCTCCTCCTACTCCTCCTCCTCTTATCCTCCTGTCTGTGGCTTTTCATCACAGACTCTAAACAAAGACATCCTCCTCGCTTCCTCGCCTCCTCGCCTCCTTTTTCCTCTTGCTTTGTGGTGCAGAGGAGAGACTTTGCTTTCCTGCTTCCTCTGCTGAAGCTCCTTCTTACTCTTGATGAAGAGGAGGAGGAGGAAGAGGAGGGAAACTCCTTAAAAACTCCTTCTGCTCTCCCTCCCTAAAAACACTAACGTCTCTCTCCTCTCTCCTCCCTCCTCCCTCCTCCCTCCTCTCTCCTCCCTCCTCCCCCTCCAACCTCAGAAATAAAGAGCGAGGCGTCGAGTCTCCTCCCCTCGCCGTCTCCATCACAGACTAAAGCACAACAGATGGAGCATGATGATGAGGAGGAGGATGAAGACCACCTGTCTGTCTGTCTGTTTCCTCTCTGCCTTAAAACTCTTTACTTTACTAACTGAATGAAAGGAGAAGCCTTACGGGGCGCCGGACATATTACTGCTCTGATCCTCTGTCTTCACTGAGCAGCCGCAAATATACAATACAATATTATCATCGTTTTTCATTTGCAATTAAGGATTTATTTTTGCTAATTGATCTCAGATTTGTATAAAAATTATTATTGTATTTATTAGTATTTTTGTATTCAAAAAAAATGTGTTAAATAAGATATCCCACAATCCAACACGAGGTCAACATTTGATTTAGTCCATTTTATTTTTATTCTTTAAGTTATTTATATATTTTTTCTTCTACTTTTTTTTAACCGTCTCATGACAAGGACAACGCATGGTATTAAGGTTTCTTAAAATATGTGGAAAAAGTCTCGTCAAAATCAGAGATATTTGGTAAAACCACGAAATAATCAACGAATAAAAGTAGAATTAAATATTGACATTTCTTCCAAACACTTCCAAAACTCATAAATAAAAAACAATAGTGATAAATAAATAAATAAAACTCTGACACAA
The DNA here is from genome assembly GCF_902827165.1 of Trematomus bernacchii. Taxonomy (NCBI): domain Eukaryota; kingdom Metazoa; phylum Chordata; class Actinopteri; order Perciformes; family Nototheniidae; genus Trematomus; species Trematomus bernacchii. Next base: position 723,947 of record NW_022987615.1, read on the forward strand.
GAGAGTGTACAAATGTATTTATTTCGTCAACATCAAATGTTGGTTTCTCAAAATATGCAAAAACGTACGAATTTATTTTTTGCAAATAGTGAAAAAAGTCAAAAACTGAGATATAAGGTGTAAAAGCCAATCAAAGATCACCACTTTCATAAATTAAACCCTCAAAATATCTGACACAAGAGAGTGGAAGCATCTTTACACACTTCCTACCCTACTTAGCGTTGGAAATAAAAAGATTTGGACTTTTTGTGTCAACATTTCTCACAGGATTTGTATATTAAAGCATCTTCAGACCTTATTTCCTCTCTGTTACACTCTCCTGATGCTCTGTTTGGAGAGTACAAACACCCCATAAGGATTTCACGAGACAATTCTGAGTTCCTGTTCTCGTTTCACAGCTTCAGACCTGATTTCATCTCCTAAAAATCTACTATTCGGAGAGAAAAGAGTGCCAAAAAAACCCTAAAAATGTTTTAAAATGAAAGTCTGGCTGCCTTATATTGCCTTCAAAAAGATACGTCATTTCTATGTTACACTCCTCTGATGCTCTGTTTGGAAGAAGAAGGATTTCACAGAGACATTTCTATTAATGCTGGAGTTCAGACCTGATTTCATCTCCTAAAAATCTACTATTCGGAGAGAAAAGCGTGCCAAAAAACACCCTGAAAATGTTTTGAATGAAAGTCGCTCTGCTCAGTGAAGACAGGTCAGAGGTCGAGCTCCTCTTGCTGTCGGCGTCGCTCTGAGACGTTAGTTTTCGGTGCCTTTTTGTATTCATCTGTACAGAAAGCCATACGATTGTTAGCGGTACAGTTCTCTCTCAAACAGCTGGATCTAAAAACTCTCCGTGTTTCTCTTCATTTCTACTTGAAGGGACTCGAAGTGTCTCCTCGGATCAGCCGCTGTGTGACGGAGCTGATCCTCTTTTTATACAAACGAATGAATCGTAATAATGATTACTCTCACGTTGGGCGTCCTGTTGAAGGAGGCGTCCTGAATGTGTCCGTCGAGCTGCTTCCTGTTGTTTACGTTTCACTTTGGTGAGGAACAGGTTTTGGGTGTTTTGTTTCCAGATCTCTGCAGGACACGAGACACAAGAGTCTGTTTTATCGGTTTAGGGCCGCACGATGTGGTAGAAGCAACTTATAACGATTATTTTGACTTGGGATATAGGAGGTATTGATCATTTTTGCATCCTTATTTTCATCGGTGATTTATCGGTGATTTATCGGTGATTCATCGGTGATTCATCGGTGATTCATCGGTGATTCATCGGCGATGAATCAGATTTATCGGTGATTCAATGGTGATTCATCTGTGATTCATCGGTGATTTATCGGTGATTCAATGGTGATTTATCGGTGATTTATCAGTGATTCATCGGTGATTCATCGGTGATTCATCGGTGATTTATCGGTGATTTATCGGTGATTCATCGGTGATTCAATGGTGATTCATCGGTGATTCATCGGTGATTTATCGGTGATTCAATGGTGATTCATCGGTGATTCATCGGTGATTCATCGGTGATTCATCGGTGATTCAATGGTGATTTATCGGTGATTTATCGGTGATTTATCGGTGATTCATCGGTGATTCAATGGTGATTCATCGGTGATTCATCGGTGATTCAATGGTGATTCATCGGTGATTTATCGGTGATTCATCGGTGATTCATCGGTGATTCATCGGTGATTCATCGGTGATTCAATGGTGATTTATCGGTGATTTATCGGTGATTCATCGGTGATTTATCGGTGATTCATCGGTGATTCATCGGTGATTCATCGGTGATTCATCGGTGATTTATCGGTGATTCAATGGTGATTCATCTGTGATTCATCGGTGATTTATCGGTGATTCAATGGTGATTTATCGGTGATTTATCGGTGATTCATCGGTGATTCATCGGTGATTCATCGGTGATTCAATGGTGATTTATCGGTGATTTATCGGTGATTTATCGGTGATTCATCGGTGATTCATCGGTGATTCATCGGTGATTCATCGGTGATTCATCGGTGATTTATCGGTGATTTATCGGTGATTCAATGGTGATTCATCGGTGATTCATCGGTGATTCATCGGTGATTCATCGGTGATTTATCGGTGATTCATCGGTGATTCAATGGTGATTCATCGGTGATTCATCGGTGATTTATCGGTGATTCAATGGTGATTCATCGGTGATTCATCGGTGATTCATCGGTGATTCAATGGTGATTTATCGGTGATTTATCGGTGATTTATCGGTGATTTATCGGTGATTCATCGGTGATTCAATGGTGATTCATCGGTGATTCATCGGTGATTCATCGGTGATTCAATGGTGATTCATCGGTGATTTATCGGTGATTCATCGGTGATTCAATGGTGATTTATCGGTGATTTATCGGTGATTCATCGGTGATTCATCGGTGATTCATCGGTGATTCATCGGTGATTCATCGGTGATTCATCGGTGATTTATCGGTGATTCAATGGTGATTCATCGGTGATTCATCGGTGATTTATCGGTGATTCAATGGTGATTTATCGGTGATTTATCGGTGATTCATCGGTGATTCATCGGTGATTCATCGGTGATTTATCGGTGATTCATCGGTGATTCATCGGTGATTCAATGGTGATTCATCGGTGATTCATCGGTGATTCATCGGTGATTCATCGGTGATTCAATGGTGATTCATCGGTGATTCATCGGTGATTCAATGGTGATTCATCGGTGATTCATCGGTGATTCAATGGTGATTCATCAGTGATTTATCGGCGCTTCGTTGTTGTTTTACTCCTGCAGATCGACATGGAGATAAAATACATAAAACAATAACAAAATAATGTTTGTTTTCCTCCCAAAGTAAACAAATATCTTCTGTTTTTTTAATGTCTTTATCGGAATCAAGAAGAGAACAAGAGAGTTAATTTTTTTATTTTCAGTTTTTTGTTTTGGGAAAAAAAGTATATATTAATATATCGGTTGTTTTTATTTAATGTGGGAATGAAAGGCTGTTTGTTTTGGGTGTTTGTTGGTGGAGGAGAAACAGGAAGCTCCGTTACACGTTATTATCCTGTTGGTTTAATTCATTTTTATATTTGATTTTGGGAAATTAAAATTAACTGAGAGCCGTCGAGCAGAAATATTTTTACTTTATTTAATTTTTTTTATTCTGTTATCTGTGTGTGTGTGTGTGTGTGTGTGTGTGTGTGTGTGTGTGTGTGTGTGTGTGTGTGTGTGTGTGTGTGTGTGTGTGTGTGTGTGTGTGTGTGTGTGTGTGTGTGTGTGTGTGTGTGTGTGTGTGTGTGTGTGTGTGTGTGTGTGTGTGTGTGTGTGTGTGTGTGTGTGTGTGTGTGTGTGTGTGTGTGTGTGTGTGTGTGTGTGTGTGTGTGTGTGTGTGTGTGTGTGTGTGTGTGTGTGTGTGTGTGTGTGTGTGTAAAAAATCTCCGGATAACAGGATAAAAAAAATTGCAAAGAGAGATATTTTGCTTTTACAATTTTGAATTCATGACTCAAAGTAAAAATCACTACAGACGAGTTCTTCAGAAATCACAGGATTAATTATTTGTTATTATTGTTGTCTTCCTCCTCCTGTGTGTGGGATCGTTCTGACGGGACGGACGGGTTTCCCTCAGTTTTGATCGTTTTTGCACTCGTTGTACCTGAACCTGTAAATACTTCTTTTGGTAAAGTTTTATATAAACACGGATATGAACTCAAAGACTCTGCAGTTTGTCTTAATTTGTAGTTTAAAAGGTCACCTATTATTCAAAATCCACTTCTTCATGTCTCTTCTTCATCAACATGTGTCCCCTCTTCTTCATGTCTCTTCTACATCAACATGTGTCCCCTCTTCTCCATGTCTCTTCTACATCAACATGTGTCCCCTCTTCTTCATGTCTCTTCTACATCAACATGTGTCCCCTCTTCTCCATGTCTCTTCTACATCAACATGTGTCCCCTCTTCTTCATGTCTCTTCTACATCAACATGTGTCCCCTCTTCTTCATGTCTCTTCTACATCAACATGTGTCCCCTCTTCTTCATGTCTCTTCTACATCAACATGTGTCCCCTCTTCTTCATGTCTCTTCTACATCAACATGTGTCCCCTCTTCTTCATGTCTCTTCTACATCAACATGTGTCCCCTCTTCTTCGTGTCTCTTCTACATCAACATGTGTCCCCTCTTCTTCATGTCTCTTCTTCATCAACATGTGTCCCCTCTTCTTCATGTCTCTTCTACATCAACATGTGTCCCCTCTTCTTCATGTCTCTTCTACATCAACATGTGTCCCCTCTTCTTCATGTCTCTTCTACATCAACATGTGTCCCCTCTTCTTCATGTCTCTTCTACATCAACATGTGTCCCCTCTTCTTCGTGTCTCTTCTACATCAACATGTGTCCCCTCTTCTTCATGTCTCTTCTTCATCAACATGTGTCCCCTCTTCTTCATGTCTCTTCTACATCAACATGTGTCCCCTCTTCTTCATGTCTCTTCTACATCAACATGTGTCCCCTCTTCTTCATGTCTCTTCTACATCAACATGTAACAGACAGATAATCAGCACTTTTGAAACAGGGCTGAAACAGAGGGGATTATGGGATGCTGCAATGATCTGTTTGGTGTTTCAGCCAATCAGAGACAGGCTCTGTATATATCTGAGACCTGTGATATATTGATGAAAAACAGTATAATAGGGGACCTTTAATACCTTCATAATTGTCTTGTTATTTAGTTCAAACAAAAGTTTCTTAACCTGCAGTTGGTGGAAAAATGTAATTAAATGTTAAATTGAATTACACAAATTTCATAATATACAAAACGTATGTATAGGATAAGGAAAACCCCTATTACTATAAAATATAATGTATTTTTGTTTTATACTGCAGGTTTTTAAGGTGACTAAAAGACCTCACACAACCCAATACAAAAAATCAGAACTGTCCCTTTAAGTAAAAGCCACGTCAAAAATATTGTTACGTTAAAAAAGAATACTGTTAATAATTATATATAAATAATTATTAATGATTTGTTGTAAAATGTAAACACACACACACACACACACACACACACACAGAGACATACTGGCTCAACAGAGACACACAGAGACATACACACACAAACACACAGACACACACACACACACACACACACATATTTATCAGAATGATGGTTCTTTATTCAAGATATTGTAATGTTTCCTTCAGACAATTGTTTATTTCATAGTCCATGGCATAATGCTATACTTTATATTTAATGATAATGTATAAATAACAGAACTACTACACAAAACTGAACCATACGAAACATATTAATTAAAAAGAGGAGGTATAACGTGTTAATTGCAATAAAATGTTTATTTATTATATTTGTGTTAAAGGGCACCTATCATGCAAAATGCACTTTTTGATGTCTTTGATACATAAATATGTGTCCCCGGTGTGTCGGGGAACTCACGCAGCGTCACAAAATAAAACCCTCTCTCTTTTCCTCCGTACCCACATCTTTTAAAAACGGGGGTACAACGAGCGGATACAGATTTGCTGCCGATATGACGTCAAATCGGCGGCGGACCCACAGAAAGTTGCTATCAGAAACAATGCCTGACGTGTTTTGGACGTAATCTCGTCTTTGTTTACATTAGCAAGCCTCGCTAACACTCAGAGCTAACCTGTACTGGAGAGCACATGTGTTTAAAAAGCAGGAAGCAGGAAATAAAAAAAGGAACTCACCTTGTGATAAACCTGAGAGAGAAAAAGCATTTGAGCTCCATACTGTTTCAGAAATAATCCTTGATGTGGTTTAGAACAGGGTTAGCATAGCATAATAGGAGACCTTTAAGTAACGGCCCGTCAACACAGCGGCGTGCGTTGAAGCTTGCCGGCGGGTGTGTCTGAAACTCGACCAACAACCAATCACATGAATCTCCCGCCCCGGACACACAAGCAGCGGTTTGATTGGCTAGAGCTTGTACTGGCATATGATTCGATTGGCTGACGCTTCTGACGAGGCTTCAAAAGATAATGTGCAGCGAGGCGGTCATTATGGGGAAAAGAACACCCGACAGGCAGATCAGGAGCCCGACGCGTAGCGGAGGGATCTTGATCTGCATGAAGGTTTCATTTGATTTGAATTGACATTTAAATTGACATGCATCCGCTAAGAAAAATAGTCCGTTGTTACCGTTTGAAATACGTAGCAACGGCAGGAAGGCGGAGCTGTTTGATTACAGATTTGAAAACATCGTTGCTTGCTTTAAAAGTAGCACAATTCATGATGTCAAACCTTGGAAAGTATCTAGATATCCCTGCCCTAATGCCAAAGGAACTGCACACTGAATATGTTTTGCCGTTTGATGTCTATGTCTGGACCGCTGCGTAAAAAGGAGGGTTTCTGCCCCGTTACTTCTCCGCTGTTTCCTTGTCGCTCTTGTCTTGTCAGTTCCAAACTGTATACAGCTAAATCGACCGAACTTCTTTGTGCAGATGTGAGCGTCCTTAACAACGGTCAATAAGTGCTTGACAGCGGTCTGTACTACTGGATTAACAACGTGTCACGTGTTCTGAATTGACCAATCAGAATCGAGTATTCAACTAAGCCATGTAATAAAATGTGGTATTTTGTCTGAATCTGTTTTCATAATGTTCATTAATGGGAATCTATTGATTAACCCCTGAACTTTTTTTGAACTCAAACTGTTTTTTTAATGTTTAAAATCTTGTATTTTAATCTCCCACACTGTATTATAAACTCCGTGTTTGTGGTCGTTTTGTGATACAAGACAATTATATTTAATTTAATGTATTTCTTTTCTCTTCTTCTGTCCTGCAGGTGTTCAGGGAAACAGAAAGGATCCTGAGAGACAGCGCCCCCCTCCTGCTGCTGACGGTACTGCAGCATTAATGTTATACTGCAGGACCGTATTAATACTGCAGTTTTGTTATTATGGTACTGCAGTGAGACAGACAGCAGAGAGACAGACAGCAGAGAGACAGACAGGAGAGAGACAGACAGGAGAGAGACAGACAGGAGAGAGACAGACAGGAGAGAGAGACAGACAGGAGAGAGACAGACAGGAGAGAGACAGACAGCAGAGAGACAGACAGCAGAGAGACAGACAGACAGCAGAGAGACAGACAGGAGAGAGACAGACAGCAGAGAGACAGACAGACAGGAGAGAGACAGACAGGAGAGAGACAGACAGCAGAAAGACAGACAGGAGAGAGACAGAGAGACAGACAGGAGAGAGACAGACAGCAGAGAGACAGACAGGAGAGAGACAGAGAGACAGACAGGAGAGAGACAGACAGGAGAGAGACAGACAGCAGAGAGACAGACAGACAGGAGAGAGACAGACAGACAGGAGAGAGACAGACAGCAGAGAGACAGACAGGAGTGAGACAGACAGCAGAGAGACAGACAGGAGAGAGACAGACAGGAGTGAGACAGACAGCAGAGAGACAGACAGACAGCAGAGAGACAGACAGGAGAGAGACAGAGAGACAGACAGGGAAGAGACAGACAGGAGAGAGACAGACAGCAGAGAGACAGACAGACAGCAGAGAGAGAGACAGGAGAGAGACAGACAGCAGAGAGACAGACAGACAGCAGAGAGAGAGACAGGAGAGAGACAGACAGCAGAGAGACAGACAGACAGGAGAGAGACAGACAGGAGAGAGACAGACAGGAGAGAGACAGACAGGAGAGAGACAGACAGGAGAGAGACAGAGAGACAGACAGCAGAGAGAGAGACAGAGAGACAGACAGGAGAGAGACAGAGAGACAGACGAGAGAGACAGACAGACAGGAGAGAGACAGACAGCAAAGAGACAGACAGGAGAGAGACAGACAGGAGAGAGACAGACAGCATTAATACTATGGTACTGCAGTATTACTGTACTCTGTTTCAGGTACTTAAACACAAGCAGCCTTTACTTTTAATTCACTCCTGAACAATCTGACACCACAGTATTATTACATCCCAGAATGTAAACACCATAACGTTGCTTCTTACAGAAATTGATGAAATATAGTTATTATATAGTTAATATAATTTTTTTTAAATGTTGTCCAGTTAAAAAAGAAGAGCAGTGAGTTTTCGGCTGGCCAGAGGTTAGCTGTTATACAGAATATATTCATAATAATAAACATTATTAATAATATAAGTGAAGCTGCTCTCAGCAACACATGGGACACCTTTAAATATATAATAATTAAATATGAGAATATTTGTATTTATACACAAATTGTGGCAAGCATCGTGATTTACCGTGAGTATTTTTGATCCTAAAACTATGATCCTATATTATCATTTCAAAGTAAAACATTGTATTTCTTATTCCAAAATGTTAGTGATCGTTTTGGCGGGAAACATTTAGACAGTGTTTGTTTTTTACTAAACGAATCTTATAATTGTGACCAAAAAAACTAAAATTATGGATTTCTTTTTTTGTCAAAATTATTTTAAAATGTCAAAAATGTTGATCTATTTGGTCAATTTTTAGACCTATTGTCTTCATTTGTGTGCCTTTCAGACTTGCCGTACTCAGATCCTTTATAGCTTGAATTAAAACATAAACCAACACATTTTGATGAACAGAAATACAAATGATAAGATTAACCCTGTTTACATTTCAAACTTTGGACGTTTTTCATTTAAGCTAATTTTAAGAAAAAACTATTTTGTGAGTATTTATTTGTAAAGTCTGTAACGCTAAAGTGGCTTTTATTGTAAAAGTTTACAGTTTTAAAAAGGATTTTCAGATGTTTATTGTATCTTCAACACTGTGTAACACTCCTTGTTATAAATACGTTTACCTCCACCTGAGTGCCTTAAAGTCATCAAAGGTCCCATGTCATGCTTTTCCGGTTATTACCCGTTATGAAGGTTTTTCTGCATGTAAACGGTCTGCAGAGTCACAAACCCTCAAAGTACACCCTGTAGCGAGTAAAACTCTAACACAGAAAAGACCTGTCTATGCTGCCCCAGAACGCCTCGTTGGGGATTTATCTTTTTCCATTTGTTTCTTCCTGAGTATAGTGACGTAACGATACCCAGGTCAAAATGGACCAATCAGTGGAGCTCCTCACACACACACACACACACACACACACACACACACTCAGCCTTATCTTTTCTCAGCCGCAGCTCCGTGGATCTCAGCTCGAGTTCCTCGGTGTCTCGCAGACCCCACGCAGCAACCAGGAAACGACACCAGTAATCCAGCTCACACTGTCTGCTCCTCGAGCCTCACAGGGCGGAGCAGCGAGCCCCGCAACGTCCCGCCAACACGGCACCCAGACCCCACGCAGCATTCTCATCTGTTTGTCATTACTGGTGTCATTTCCTGGTTGCTAACAAACGCCATTGTAACACATAATCACTGATGTTCCGCTGTAACGGTGGTGGACTCATCAGAACAGAGTGGGCGAGCTGACCAATCAGAGCACAGTGGGCTCACAGGGAGGGGGGGCAGGAGCTCCAACAAGCCGTGTAGGACAGAGAGTGAATACACATACTATACAGAGATGCTGTATGAGAAACCAATGTGAGTTTGGAACATTGAACAATGTAAATCTTTAGTAGACCTCAACAATGGAATTATGATCAGTAGAAATGACCATGACATGGGACCTTTAAGCTTTATTTAGTTTTTATGTTTAAACTGTTCATTTCCGAAGGTTTTAAGGTGGAAAGTGAAAATGTCTTAAAGGTCTCTGAGGTTTTATGAACTCGGCTGATTTTAGTTTAATCTGTGAATGTTTCCTCTAAAGTGCCTTAAAACTGATTTATAATGTGAAAAATTACAAATCTGCAAGAAACATTTGAATTTTGCACTTGGAGAATCTCTCATCACTCCAAACATTTCATTATCTCCTCTTTGAATTCAAGAAAACACAATTTTTTAAGTATTTATTGTCATTTTTTGCCCATTTAGTTGTTTATGTGTTTTTGTCTAATGCTTGGTTAGTTGTCTTGCTCATGTTGACATGTTTTGTGTTGCGTTATTGTTGTTTTGTGTTATATTTTTGTTGTTTTTTGTTGTATTCTTAATTATATTAGCTAAATCTCTTTTATTTTTATTTATTTTTCATTTTATGGTGATGTGGAGGTCTGATGTATAATCCTGCAGCTTCTTGACCTTTGAAATATTTCTATATTTGTTTCGTTTTTGTAGTCTTAGTTTTGTGCAAATGAAATCAAATAAACAAATAAAAGATATATAATTATTAATTAATTGACTTCAGTGTCTATCTTTTCAACAGAAAACACATGAAACAGAAAAAGACAAAAAAAATAAAACAAACATATTTATATATTTTTGTTAAAAATAAATACCTGAGAGATGAGGAATGTGCAGGTATATGTGAGAATAAAAATTAATTAAAATCATAATAATCAAGATAATTATAATGTTTATAAATAAGTTAAATGAATACAATTATTAGAAGTGGAAAAAATACATATAATAATAATTAATTAAATGGAAAGCAATATTTAAATAAATGTGTGTATTCTTTTTTATTTAATTGTCTTGTCATTTAAATAAATACCTATTGGCTGTAATGTGCTAATCGAACCAGCAGGGGGAGGGGGCGGCTGTTTCTGTGTTTTCATCCTGAGAAACTCAAAGAACAAGAGCAGCAGGTGACAGAAACTTTCACATCTTTCACAAATGTAACGTAGGCTATAGGAAGAAGTACAGACAAATACAAAAAGCAGATATTCTTCTGCTCTAAACAGATAGACTATAAGTTTTGACTTTGGCTGAAAACTGGGAAGAGAAACAAGAAGGAGCACAAAGTGTCTTCAAGTCCCTGCCAGGTATTAGTCAGCACCTTCAACACAATGCCAATCGACTTTAAGTCTCTGCCAGGTATTAGCCAAGATCAGTCTCTTTCACACTTTAGTTGCAGCCCCTATAGCCCAAATATGATCTCCTGTTCAATTCCGGGTATTTGTCAGCCCCCCCTTGTATTTTGTATGACAATAACTCCCTGCCTGTGGCACATTACTAGAAATCCCAACCTGTCAAGTTTCATCCAGATATTAGTCGTAGCCTTCCGAACATTTCCCAGAGAAGCTTATTTTTACATCCAGGTATTAGTCAGAACTCTTTACTGCATGTCTGGTTTAAGTCAGCGTCTTTCACACAATGTTGTCGTGATAATACCAAGACATGTCAGTATGTTCCAGTAATAAGTCATATCCCTGCACAGCATGCCAGATTTAAACAGGCGTTCCAGTCTCAGCCAAGTATTAGCCAAGACCATTAATTCTCCTTCACATCTTAGTTGCAGCCCTCCAAATATTGGCTCCTGTTTGTTTCCAGGTATTAGTCAGCATCCACCAATATTTAAGTTATTAGTCAGACCACTTTATTGCATGTCAGGTATTAGTCAGGTCCCACCACACCGCTGACATTGTTTTCTCTCTTCTCTCAGGACACTGATGAAGAAACTCAGAGAGGTGAGTCTGACTTTTCTAAACCTTGTACAGATGGACAATGAGCACAAATATGAAGACCCACTTCTCGTGGGGGGTCACATTGTGTAGTTGTTTTCAGGCTCTTTTCTGGTAATTTCCCTGCTGAAAAAACCAGCATAGACCAGCTTAAGATGGCTGCTGGTTTTAGCTGGTGTTTAGCTGGTGTTTGGCTGGTTTAGTTGGTTTACCAGCCTGGCCAGCTAAACATGACATCCATGCTGGTCTATGCTGGTAGTTAAGCTGGTCTATGCTGGTGAAGCTGGTATTTATGCTGGTCTACCAGCAGTCTTGCTCTTGAAACTGAAACAGACAGACAGACAGAGAGGGCGGGACACAGGGGAACGGCGAGACGGCAGTGGTTGAAACAAAGCGGTATAAAACATGGTTTTGACTGGCGCTAACGGTGCGTCCACGCGGTTCCGTTGCGTGCTTCAACGGAGACGCTTCCCATTCACGCTGGGTGTTTCTCAATGTCGAGGAGGCTTGCTTGGTAGGACATGTACCTCCGAGTCAGTTGCTTCAGAAGCGAGGCAAGAATCCTTCCTAGCCTCGGAAAACGAAGAATTGTGGAACAGGCTAACAGGTGTGCGTCATATGCGAGGCCCCGCCTTAAATGGAGAGCGATTTCCGCCAAAGATTTGGGAATTGGTCCGTGCGCAAAGCATTGTGGGGATTTTAAGACCGCGGAGGCTACACATGTGCAGCCTCGAAATTTCCCGCAACGAAGTACGCCGGGCTCGGTAGAATTCCAAGTATCCTGGACATTGGAACAGTCCTTCGGCGGGACTCGATGACGTAGCATCCTTGAAATAGTGGCTCTGGAGCAGCTTTCCTCGACATTGAGAAACACCGTTTGAATGGGGTGACTTCAAGCTTTGCCGAACTGCATTGTGCTTCCGTCGCGTCGCTTTGCCTCCGTTGCTCGCTTCGAAAGTTCAGAAAAGTTCAATCATTTTAGCCGGCCCGGCTAAAATAACTGGATGGCCTACCTGAGGATGGCTGGTTTAGCTGGTTTAGCTGGTTTAGCCATCAGCTAAAGTGTCCAAAACCCCTCAAAACCAGCCAACGGTATTATATTTTTTTTACTCATGGAATTTGTTGTTGTTGTTGTTATTTTAAGTCTTTTTGGTAGTTTTGCATCCCTCACTGATCTTATTTAATTTCTTTGTGGATGTTTTGTATCACCTTTCTAAAAAAAGATATGGTCTTAACTCCTGGTTTAAGGCTGCACAATTTGAATTGAAATCTGAATTGCGATTATTCTTTACTTAGAATTTGAAAATACACAACCGGAAAAAATCTGCCCCTTCCTTACAGAGCCCCTCCTCCAACACACACGAACGCGCACATGACCAATGAGGGCACGAGATAAGTTTGTGCACAGATGGAAGGCTGACAGGCAGGTAGGCCATCCAGTTATTTTAGCCGGGCCGGCTCAGATGATTGGTCGTGCTTTTTACAGTACTACGGCTTCCACAGATGAAATGTTTTAATGTATTTATTGTCAAAGCACTTCATATATTCATTGCTATCGGGATGTTAAGAGCATTCCATGGAATATAACAACAAGTGTATCTGAAGTAAATTACATACCCCACCTTTAAGTTGCAAAAGCGATATGATTCATGCTTGGAATTTTGCATTTTTGAGTCCTAATTCACATTATCATTGTAAAATATATAAATCAATCATGGTGTGATTTGATCTTCACCTCACACGTGTTTTGTTCATTTAACTGTAGAAACTGGAAGATGGTTAAAACATTACCAACATCCCATAATAATTCAAAGGTTTCTAAAACTGTATGAGGACATTTTGAATTTCCCGGAACAAGAATGAATGGTTATGGGTTGTTTGTTTTTCTTGGAAAGGACGATTTATTAATGCTCAACAATCTTGAGTAGCCTACGGGTGATATTTAAACGAGTTCTTAACGGCGAGATGATTAACTTTTATCTTCACCATCTTAACATTAAGGAGAAATTATTGTTATTTCTTTATAGCACATATTGCTTCTATGGACACAGATTGATTTAAAGGGGCCCTATTCTGCTGATGTTCAGGTGTATATCAGTATGTAGTGTCTCTACTTTAAAGAATCCTCTCCTGCTGATGTTCAGGTGTATATTAGTATGTACAGTAGTGTCTCTACTTTAAACAGTCCTCTCCTGCTGATGTTCAGGTGTATATCAGTATGTAGTGTCTCTACTTTAAAGAGTCCTCTCCTGCTGATGTTCAGGTGTATATTAGTATGTACAGTAGTGTCTCTACTTTAAACAGTCCTCTCCTGCTGATGTTCAGGTGTATATCAGTATGTAGTGTCTCTACTTTAAAGAGTCCTCTCCTGCTGATATTCAGGTGTACTGTATATCAGTATGTAGTGTCTCTACTTTAAAGAGTCCTCTCCTGCTGATGTTCAGGTGTATATCAGTATGTAGTGTCTCTACTTTAAAGAGTCCTCTCCTGCTGATGTTCAGGTGTATATCAGTATGTACAGTAGTGTCTCTACTTTAAAGAGTCCTATCCTGCTGATGTTCAGGTGTATACAGGGTTCGAGTTATGTGGGAGCCAATGGGAGCTGAGCTCCCATAAGGAGAGGTCTGAGCTCCCACGGACGCAGTGAAATCATACATCTGTGGGGGTCGCTAATACATTACCAACAACCATTATTTTAATCACAAATAATGCATGTTGAAGTAAAAAGATATGATTCTACACTGTATTGAAGTAAACATGTATTATGTTGAATTGTATTTTAGTGAACATGTATTGTTTGAACTGTTTTAAGTAATCACAACTGTTTTAGGTAATCACAACGGTTTTGGGTAATCACATATATAGAAATGATATTCTTACTTTCAAACTCACTGACCCAGAGATCCTGTGTCACACACACACCTCTCCTTTTCACCCCTAAACACAGATGTTGTTTTTAAAGTCGTTAAAGACATCATTACACCGCTCCTTTTCACCCCTCCACATAGATGTTGTTTTTAAGGTCGTTAAAGACATCATTAAATATGCGCACAAAGGTTTAAATGTCTGAAAAGGAATAGTTTATGTGAAAAACTCCCATGGGAAAGGAATGGAGTGAAGATCGGGGCAAAGATAAGGATTGACTTTTGACCTTGTGGAACTTTGGAATTTCACGTTCTGGTGAGAACTATTGAACCCGACCAGAAGTGAATCCAGCCAGTAAGGACACCTGGGGGATGTGAGCAGCTCACACAGCTCCTCCTCACGGACTCTCTGATTCGCTTGGGAGTAAAAGGGGACGGAAGAGTCGACACATCTCCGCCCCAAAATAAGGATATGAATACTGTTGGTTTTGTATGTAAAAATGCTTTTTGGTTTGGTGAGTGGCTGGTCCCGACATCTGTGTCCGCATCGCATCACAAACCTGAAGTCCGGAGTACTCTGTATAAACTTGTATATGTGTTTGGTTTCCTACCAGTAAACTCAGATAATTGTTATAACTTTTGATTCCGGTGTTTTCAATTCCTTTCTTTATTTAATAGAGATTTCAGCCTCATCCAACGAACGGCGCGTAGCAGAGGGGGTGGCTATCAGCCACCACAATAGGTGTTCTGCTCCAACAATGTGTCAATGTAATGAGTATTATTGAAAAGAAAAACATGTTTTCCAAAAGAACAACGCATCTCTTGAATAACAATATGCCTGCACTGCACCTCCAAGGTGCGCAATACTTTATTGCACAATCTATGCCTGTGAGCGTGCTGCGCGAGCCGAGATGATGAGTGTGTGCGTAGTTGAACCTTTTCATACAGGGCCGTGGTAAGTAGGGGTGCTGAGGGTGCTGCAGCACCCCCTGATGGAGGACAGGGAATCTGCACGTCCACAAGATTAAATGGAAATATAATACAAATATAATACAAAAAAAACTTATTTTCGGCCTTGATGTTCACATTTATAATTAAGTAAAGATAACACCCTTTTCACCCCGGTTACATTTTCCATGTGCCCTGAGAGGCTCAGTGAGGTAGTGTTTAGATAGTTCATAGTCTAAGTTATCTCATTGTGTCTCAAACGGTTTTATCACAATTTATGTAAACAAATATTTCCAAGGCACACCTTTATAATTATTAGGATAAATAAAAACAGGTTTGAAATCATTCCAATGTATACTATAGGACAGTAAACCAACAATATCCTTTAAAACTGGAGAGATTAAAAAATATGGATAAATAAATAAATGTTAACTGGTAAAATAAGATATAAATGAACCAGCACAAATCTTGCCTAGGGCAGCAAATTGGTCAGAACCAAGGGTTCAAGGTTCAAGGTTCAAGGTTCAAGGTTCTTTATTGTCAATCTGACATAGCTACAGAGTAATTATGTAGTTTAAAATCTTATGTCACAGGCTTATGAACCGGCCCTGGTGTCATCCCCACAGCACCCCCCATTTGAAACATGTTCCCACGGCTATGTACAACAATACGTCCAAGCTGCCCCTCCTTAAAAAAAATTATAGCTAGTATCTACCTCATTGTTTTGTTTTTAGAAAAACAAAAACTAGTTGTGTCTTGTTCTTGTTCTATCAGATGTTTAATGATTCAACATGTTTTTACACTTTCCTGTTTAGATTCTGCCTCGTGTTTGTTCTCATTGGGCCTTATGAAACAACATGTTCTATTCCAATCACATCTTATAGTTGCAGCCCTCCAAATATTGGCTCCTGTTTGTTTCCAGGTATTAGTCAGCATCCACCAATATTTAAGTTATTAGTCAGACCACTTTATTGCATGTCAGGTATTAGTCAGGTCCCACCACACCGCTGACATTGTTTTCTCTCTTCTCTCAGGACTACTGATGAAGAAACTCAGAGAGGTGAGTCTGACTTTTCTAAACCTTGTACAGATGGACAATGAGCACAAATATTTAAAGACCCACTTCTCGTGGGGGGTCACTTTTGCGGCTTTCACACCAGCGCTTTTCCCTTTCTAGCTCCTAGCGAGAGCTTTTCTGGTTCAGCTCCGGTTTCCCTTTTCAGCTCCCGCTCTGTTCACACTGCCCAGAGCTGCCGCTGCTGCGTCATGACGTCACAGTTTACGTCGCTGATTTTCTCCCACAACAACAACGGGCCGGGGACTGCATCGGGTCGATGATCGTGTTGCTTTTAATCATACGAAGCCAGATTAAATTAAATAACGACTTCTCCAACATTATACTTTTCTCCAGAGTGCCGTGGTTCATTGTTTATTAATGTGTTTCAGCGGCATTTACCGACCGCTGCAGTGCTGGCTGCACTTCCACGGGAGTTTATTCTCCCGTTAGCTCCGGGTTAGCTCACACGGCTCTAAAGTATTCACTGTCTGACTGTCACACAAGCAGCTGATACATATCCCCAGTTCCCCTTAAGTGAATGTGTGTCAGTCTGAATTGACGCTGTTTGGCATCACAACGCTGTTATGAAAGTTTCTCTGGTATAACATGGGTGATGTTAGCATAGCAACCGAAGCTAAACTGACTACTTGCTAAGCCGTTTTCTACAGGCACATTTTACCGGCGTATTTTTCATTATGATTCTACTTGTGATAGTCGGACATGACAACCTGTACAGCCCATGTATCTCCACAATGATCAATAACAGCGAACGGATGGTCAAAGTAAGGTTTCCTGCACGCCTCGACGTAAGAGACGTAAGCGACGCCGCGTCATAGCTCCGAAGCTCTTGCCTCTGGACCGACCATTTTTTGGAGCTGGAAGTGAACCGCGTTCCGGAGCTATGACGCGCCGCCGCTGCGGTGTGAACAGGAAAAACCGGCGCTTTTCAGGCTCTAGCTCCCAGCAGGAGCTGGAAAACCTTAAAAAAAATGATAGCTAGTATCTACCTCATTGTTTTGTTTTTAGAAAAACAAAAACTAGTTGTGTCATGTTCTTGTTCTATCAGATGTTTAATGATTCAACATGTTTTTACACTTTCCTGTTTAGATTCTGCCTCGTGTTTGTTCTCATTGGGCCTTATGAAACAACATGTTCTATTCCAATGCTCAATTGCTCTAGGTTGGATTTCCTACTAATGTAATAGACACTTTGGACATTTATTAATCCTAGTAGATTGTGAGTCATCACTAGGCATTTATATAGCACCTTTCAACACAAAGCAATTCAAAGTGCTGTACAAAAATATAAGACAATAAGATCTAACAACACTAACATGTGTAGTCAAATTTGTCTGAAAATGATTTAGAAATGTTGCTTCATTTGGATGGGAAATTTGCGAGGCGAAAATGTACCTCACTCTTAGTTTATGAAATCATCAACTCACTATATAAAAAAATGAAAATTGGCATCAACAGCACGAAAACAAAACCGGTTGCAACCATGTTGTCAAAGTAGCAGCAAAAAGAGCCGATGTGATGTACTGCCCGCTTGTTTGTTTGAGAGCTTGAACAACAACTGACAAGTGAAGAAATGCATGGATGACATGTTGATGTGTGGTTCAGTTGCCTCTATATGCATTGAATACAAACTGATGATTATTTGCGATGCATTTATGTGAAGCAGTATTTTATTGGTGTTGCTGGTTAAGATAAGTATGATGTAACTATTTTATAGACTAATATGTAGCTTTATCAATAATGGCGTGCCACATTTTATAAGCTATTTGTTTTGAATGTAAAGTAGTGAAGTGGGAGTTTAAACTAACAGAGATTTCATAAGTAGAGCAACTTCCTTATGCCCGGGCAGCCGAAAATATGTTTTGTGTGCACAATTTTGGGCCTTTGGGGACTCCGTAGAATCACCGCAGACAATTACATTTCAGGAAGTTACTTTGGAACTTGCATGTAAAGTTTCACGCTATTATTTGCTAAATGAAAGTTAAAACGTTTCACTATCACTCATATCACTTTGTCTGATATCACTTTGTCTGATATCCTCTCTCTCTCTCTCTCTCTCTCTCTCTCTCTTTCTTAATGTCAGTCTAAATAATACAATTATGTTGGTGCATCATGGCATGTGGCTCAAAAAAAGTACAGTTATTATCTACCTCTTGTATAACTGGTCGGCCCCACCTGCATTAGCACAATGGACGAAACAAATACATTAAAGTAAAACCACTTTCCAGCAGTCAGCAGCACATTGTAAAAGCTGTTGATGCAACTGTTCACATTCATAATTAAGTAAAGATAACGCCCTTTTCACCCCGGTTACATTTTCCATTTGCCCTGAGAGGCTCAGTGAGGTAAAGGACTCTGAGTGTTTAGTCTAAGTTATCTCAGTGTGTCTCAAACGGTTTTATCACAATTTATGTAAACAAATATTTCCAAGGCACACCTTTATAATTATTAAGATAAATAAAAACAGGTTTGAAATCATTCCAATGTCATTTCATTTCATTTCAAACCTTTATTTAACCAGATTGGTCCCATTGAGATCATAGATCTCTTTTTCAAGGGAGACCTGCAGCATATAGGTTCCACATGAAACATAAAACAATAAAGGACATCATACATTATATTTACAGGATACATTTACATAGTTATAGACATTTACAAGTACCCATAGTATCAACGAGCATTTCATTTAGCCTAGCTTTAAAAACATGCAGAGGAATGAGATTGCTCAGTTTCAATTCTTGCTGAAGATTGTTCCAAGCAAGTGGAGCTGCGCACATAAAAGCTGTCTTACCTAAGACAGTCCTTGCTCTTGGCACATGTATACTATAGGACAGTAAACCAACAATATCCTTTAAAACTGGAGAGATTAAAAAATATGGATGAATAAATAAATGTTAACTGATAAAATATGATATAATTGAACCAGCAAAAATCTTGCCTAGGGCAGCAAATTGGTCAGAACCGGCCCTGGTGTCATCCCCACAGCACCCCCCCATTTGAAACATGTTCCCACGGCTATGTTTTCATATTTAAGTTTGTAGCAAGTCTGCTGGCAGGCCCAGACTGGCCAACGGGAGGGCCGGGAGGTTTCCCGATGGCCTAGCGATTTTTTTTTTTTAATGTAGGCTATTGTGAACGCAACGCTGCGCAAATGTGGGTTTGCCTCACACAGGGTGACTGTCTGTCTACATGATGTGGCATCTGTTTCATATGGGTGTTTCCATAGATCTAGTCTCTTTATTTTCCCCTCAAAATGCACCAGATTGATGCATTTAACTCCAAAATTAAAAAAATATCTTACCAGGGCATGCGTGTGTGTGTGTGATTGAGTTTGAGTGTGTGTGCGCGTGCATGCGTGCGCACGCGTTAGTTTCAAAGACCCCCATAGAGCTCAGTTTATAACTCGAACCCTGGGTGTATATCAGTATGAAGTGTCTCTACTTTAAAGAGTCCTCTCCTGCTCATGTCCAGGTGTATATCAGTATGTAGTGTCTCTACTTTAAAGAGTCCTCTCCTGCTGATGTTCAGGTGTACATCAGTATGTAGTGTCTCTACTTTAAAGAGTCCTCTCCTGCTGATGTTCAGGTGTATATCAGTATGTAGTGTCTCTACTTTAAAGAGTCCTCTCCTGCTGATGTTCAGGTGTATATCAGTATGTAGTGTCTCTACTTTAAAGAGTCCTCTCCTGCTGATGTTCAGGTGTATATCAGTATGTAGTGTCTCTACTTTAAAGAGTCCTCTGCTGCTGATGTTCAGGTGTATATCAGTATGTAGTGTCTCTACTTTAAAGAGTCCTCTCCTGCTGATGTTCAGGTGTACATCAGTATGTAGTGTCTCTACTTTAAAGAGTCCTCTCCTGCTGATGTTCAGGTGTACATCAGTATGTAGTGTCTCTACTTTAAAGAGTCCTCTCCTGCTGATGTTCAGCTGTACATCAGTATGTAGTGTCTCTACTTTAAAGAGTCCTCTCCTGCTGATGTTCAGGTGTATATCAGTATGTAGTGTCTCTACTTTAAAGAGTCCTCTCCTGCTGATGTTCAGGTGCATATCAGTATGTAGTATCTCTACTTTAAAGAGTCCTCTCCTGCTGATGTTCAGCTGTATATCAGTATGTAGTGTCTCTACTTTAAAGAGTCCTCTCCTGCTGATGTTCAGGTGTATATCAGTATGTAGTGTCTCTACTTTAAAGAGTCCTCTCCTGCTGATGTTCAGCTGTATATCAGTATGTAGTGTCTCTACTTTAAAGAGTCCTCTCCTGCTGATGTTCAGCTGTATATCAGTATGTAGTGTCTCTACTTTAAAGAGTCCTCTCCTGCTGATGTTCAGCTGTATATCAGTATGTAGTGTCTCTACTTTAAAGAGTCCTCTCCTGCTGATGTTCAGCTGTATATCAGTATGTAGTGTCTCTACTTTAAAGAGTCCTCTCCTGCTGATGTTCAGGTGTATATCAGTATGTAGTGTCTCTACTTTAAAGAGTCCTCTCCTGCTGATGTTCAGGTGTATATCAGTATGTAGTGTCTCTACTTTAAAGAGTCCTCTCTTGCTGATGTTCAGGTGTATATCAGTATGTAGTATCTCTACTTTAAAGAGTCCTCTCCTGCTGATGTTCAGCTGTATATCAGTATGTAGTGTCTCTACTTTAAAGAGTCCTCTCCTGCTGATGTTCAGGTGTATATCAGTATGTAGTGTCTCTACTTTAAAGAGTCCTCTCCTGCTGATGTTCAGCTGTATATCAGTATGTAGTGTCTCTACTTTAAAGAGTCCTCTCCTGCTGATGTTCAGCTGTATATCAGTATGTAGTGTCTCTACTTTAAAGAGTCCTCTCCTGCTGATGTTCAGCTGTATATCAGTATGTAGTGTCTCTACTTTAAAGAGTCCTCTCCTGCTGATGTTCAGGTGTATATCAGTATGTAGTGTCTCTACTTTAAAGAGTCCTCTCCTGCTGATGTTCAGGTGTATATCAGTATGTAGTGTCTCTACTTTAAAGAGTCCTCTCCTGCTGATGTTCAGGTGTATATCAGTATGTAGTGTCTCTACTTTAAAGAGTCCTCTCCTGCTGATGTTCAGGTGTATATCAGTATGTAGTGTCTCTACTTTAAAGAGTCCTCTCCTGCTGATGTTCAGGTGTATATCAGTATGTAGTGTCTCTACTTTAAAGAGTCCTCTCCTGCTGATGTTCAGGTGTATATCAGTATATAGTGTCTCTACTTTAAAGAGTCCTCTCCTGCTGATGTTCAGGTGTATATCAGTATGTAGTGTCTCTACTTTAAAGAGTCCTCTCCTGCTGATGATCAGGTGTATATCAGTATGTAGTGTCTCTACTTTAAAGAGTCCTCTCCTGCTGATGTTCAGGTGTATATCAGTATGTAGTGTCTCTACTTTAAAGAGTCCTCTCCTGCTGATGTTCAGGTGTATATCAGTATGTAGTGTCTCTACTTTAAAGAGTCCTCTCCTGCTGATGTTCAGGTGTATATCAGTATGTAGTGTCTCTACTTTAAAGAGTCCTCTCCTGCTGATGTTCAGGTGTATATCAGTATGTAGTGTCTCTACTTTAAAGAGTCCTCTCCTGCTGATGTTCAGGTGTATATCAGTATGTAGTGTCTCTACTTTAAAGAGTCCTCTCCTGCTGATGTTCAGGTGTATATCAGTATGTAGTGTCTCTACTTTAAAGAGTCCTCTCCTGCTGATGATCAGGTGTATATCAGTATGTAGTGTCTCCACTTTAAAGAGTCCTCTCCTGCTGATGTTCAGGTGTATATCAGTATGTAGTGTCTCTACTTTAAAGAGTCCTCTCCTGCTGATGATCAGGTGTATATCAGTATGCAGTGTCTCTACTTTAAAGTGTCCTCTCCTGCTGATGTTCAGGTGTATATCAGTATGTAGTGTCTCTACTTTAAAGAGTCCTCTCCTGCTGATGTTCAGGTGTATATCAGTATGTAGTGTCTCTACTTTAAAGAGTCCTCTCCTGCTGATGATCAGGTGTATATCAGTATGTAGTGTCTCCACTTTAAAGAGTCCTCTCCTGCTGATGTTCAGGTGTATATCAGTATGTAGTGTCTCTACTTTAAAGAGTCCTCTCCTGCTGATGATCAGGTGTATATCAGTATGCAGTGTCTCTACTTTAAAGAGTCCTCTCCTGCTGATGTTCAGGTGTATATCAGTATGTAGTGTCTCTACATGTCTCCATGCTTTAATGTTCAAAAAGCTCTTTATTTTTCTCATACTGCCTGTGATGCAGCACCTCTTTTCACCCTCTGTCTGAAACCAGAGCCCAGTCTGCTCTGATTGGTTAGCTGGCCGGCTCTGTTGTGATTGGTCAACAGCTTAGAGATGTCCCGCCCCTTAGCCTATCACGTACAATGTGTTGGAGCGCTAGCCAATAGGAGCGTAAGTGTTACATAGTGATGTCACTAAGTTTGGGAAGTAAACAAAGGAGTCCGATGGAGTGTGTCAAGGAACTGAAATCAAACCAGAAACTGTGGAGTTATTTGGTACTTATATTTAAACTAGTCCACTAACAGAAAGCCTTCAAATTGGACTGCTTTCCTTCAGCTTTCCTGGAACTGTCAACAAAGAGACTCGTATTTAAACTACCAAGAAGCTATAAAAAAAACCTTCTGCTTTTCTGGAAACACAACTTGATCCCGTGTCAGATATTACAAACATCATAGCTTTGTGGAAGCCTCTGTCCCCGTGTAGCACTTTGAAACCAGTATGAACTTCCACGAAGCCAAAGACAGAAATAGAGGGTGTTTCTTAATGTCAAGGAAGGATGCTCCAGAGCCACTATTTCAAGGATGCTACGTCCTCGAGGACGATGTCCCGCCCCTTAGCCTATCACGTACAATGTGTTGGAGCGCTAGCCAATAGGAGCACTAGTGTTCCATAGTGATGTCACTATGTTAAGGAAGTAAACAAAGAGTCCAATTGAGGCATTTAGCCTTTGCACACCATGCACTAAAACCCTTTATTCTGACTTGACAAACACTTCTCAGTCGGTCATATTTGCCCCAACGACAACAGGAAGGTTAGATAAATTAAGGCAAAGCACTTTCCTGTTAGACAATTGAAAGTCTAAAGGAAATAAAGATAATATCCCTATTTAGTGTCCAACCTTCATACGACCTTGTACACCTTTCGACTTCTTTCTTCTATCTAACTCCACTTCCCCCCCCTCCATATATACTTCTGTTATTATGTAAACAGATATACTGTAATAAGGATGTCATACACTTGCATTTCCTATTTTATTTATTATGTGTCTTTCTTTTACCACATTTCGTTTTTTTTTGTTATTCCACCACTGTAACCCACCTCTGCATTCACTGACATTGAATGAATATGGAGGAGGAGGGGGACCCCTGTGACGTCAGAGGTACAAAGGGAAAGGGGGGGCTTGTCTGACGTCAGAGATTTAACAAAAAAAGAAAAGAAAAGAAGCAAAGGGTGATCTTGTGAAAGGAACCGAGAGAAAAGGGGGAGGGGTTATAACGATGACGTATCGACGCAGAGGGAGGGACGTAAGCGTCACCGTGAGCAGCCGCTTCTCCTTTTAAAGCCTCCGGAGGACCGACAGACGTACAGACGCGCAGCCGGACCTTAAATACCTCTGAGCGGCTCTACCGTGGACATTTGACAGCTGAGAGCACCAGGTTTTTTCTTTCACCCTGATCCCTGATGGAGCTCCTGCAGCAATCCCTGTACCACCACCACCGGGTCTGAAGCTCCGGTCCGCCCGGTGTCCTCCCGTTATTCGCTGCCCGGTTCCGTGCTCGGGCCGCCGTCTCCTCCGTGACTCTCTGTTCTCATGCGATTCTTCAGACTCACATTCAAGTGTTTCGTGGATTGTTTTTGAAGGTCGCAGCCAGATTCTTGGTTAAATTCTCTTTCTTTTTTTGGGGTAATATTTTTTTTATTTTTCACTAGAATCGTGTCTCTTTTTCTGCATTGGAGGAAAGATATGTCTCCAGATTATTACTAGACATTATTCGATTTATTTTATTTAATTTTCATTCGATTTTAAAAACAGATTCTGGAGCATGATCCACGATCCGCCTGCACCTCGCTGAGATTGATAATAATATTGTTATTATTACTGGAGAAGGAGCGAGAATAGAGATCCTGCAGCGGGACGAGCTGCACCTGCTGGACTGACTCATCTGTTTCTGACCGGACTCTGAGGCTCTAAGGCGGCACAAATAAACAGGTTAGAGACTGAAAATACCAGAGCGACCAGTGCAGACTGAGGGGTTTGTTACTGGTGTCTGACTGTGAGGAAGAGACACATTCTAGTCCTGAAAGAAGAAGAGAAATCAGCTTTTTAAAGGTACAAAAAACTGAAATAAACTGCAAAAAAGTGTGGACTGCTCCTTTAGCTGGTTTTGAGGGAAGGGAGTGAGAATAACAGTTAAAACCTGCTGAATTAAAGGGAAGCAAAGAGAGATTTTTGACTTCATCTGACTTTGTTTGGATCTGGTTATTGGGGTGAGTCCAAGTGGGAAAAGACCAGATTCTGAAGGAAAAACGTGCAAGAATTAAAGGGCAAATAGACTGAATTGACCAGCAAGCAGTGCAGACTGTGGGGTTAGTTACTGGTATCTGACAGTGAGAAAGAGACAGGGTTTAGTCCTGAAAGAAGAAGAGGAAACACCTTTTTAAAAGGGTACAAAGAAACTGAAATAACTGTGCAAAGAGTGCAGACTGCTCCTTTAATAGACTGACAAAAAGTCAGAGTTTAAGAGACCAAATCTGCAGAATTAAAGGGAAGCAAAGAGAGATTTTTGAAAACATCTGACTTTTTTAGTTTCTGGTTATTTGGGTGAGTCTAAGTGGGAAAGCACTAGATTTTGGGGCTCAGAAACAGAAATTAAAGGGAACTTGACCCGGGTTTTTCTACCCTTTTACCAACTTTTTTTTTAAAGTAAACGGTTTCCTGACTGGACTTTTGAGCGATGGAGAAGCAGGCGCTGTCGGCCTCCTCCTGCTCTCTGGTTCTCCTGGAGGAAACCAAGAAGACCCCCCTCTTACATCCAAACGGTGCCTGTGGTTACCCCCCAGCAGCCTCTAACGGTAGCCTGGTCCCGTTAACCGGGGCTGGGTCCGGTGCTGGAGCATGTGCCGGGCCGGAGAAGAAAGCACCCCCTGCTGTGGTGCCTTATCAAGAGAGAGAAACATGGACCCGGCAGATGGACTTCATGATGTCCTGCGTGGGATTCGCTGTCGGACTGGGGAACGTGTGGAGGTTCCCGTACCTGTGCTACAAGAACGGAGGAGGTGAGTCTGATCTGAGGGACAGGAGTGGGTGAGGAAGAGATGGATGTTAGTTCTGAAAGACGAAGAGAAATCAGATTTAAAAGCTACAAAGAAACACCGGTCTTACGTGTGCAAACAGTGCCGACTGCTGCTTTTAATTGTGACATAACCTGCAGAATTAAAGGGAAGCAAAGAGAGACTTTTGACTTCATCTGACTTTGTTTGTTCCTAGTGAGTCTGAGTGGGAGAATATCAGATTTAGGTGCAAAAACTTGCACAAAATTATTGGGGAAAGAGGCTGAAGAGACAGATTTTAGTGCTGAAAGAAGAAGATGAATCAGCTTTTTAAAGGTGTAAAAACCTGAAATCACTTGTGCACAGCAGTGTGGACCGTTCCTTTAGCTGGCTTTGAGGACAGTGAGTGAGAAAAAACAGATAAGTGTTAAAAAAACCTGCAGAAATTAAAGGAAAAAAAGAGAGATGTTTTTTTTACCTCAGTGCAACAAGAAGGGAACAATGAGTTCAATCTGAGTGACAGGAGTGGGTGGGGATGTGGGCGGGACTTATGTTCAAAGGGGGCGCGGTTTCAACTGAGTCTTTTGTCTAATTTGCATCTCATTGATTTGTCATTGATTGGAAAAGGGGGCAGCTGGTGTGTGTGTGTGTGTGTGTGTGTGTGTGTGTGTGTGTGTGTGTGTGTGTGTGTGTGTGTGTGTGTGTGTGTGTGTGTGTGTGTGTGTGTGTGTGTGTGTGTGTGTGTGTGTGTGTGTGTGTGTGTGTGTGTGTGTGTGTGTGTGTGTGTGTGTGTGTGTGTGTGTGTGTGTGTGTGTGTGTGTGTGTGTGTGTGTGTGTGTGTGTGTGTGTGTGTGTGTGTGTGTGTGTGTGTGTGTGTGTGTGTGTGTGTGTGTGTGTGTGTGTGTGTGTTATGTTTGGTGCAGATGCTCTGCAGCGAAACAATACTTAATTCAAAATGTATTTTAACACACATATCAATATTTATCTTCCTGCAATATTCCACTAGTCCATATTGTGATTATGATAAATCTCTTTACAGCTCTTTATAGTTTTATGCTAAATGACTTGTTATCAAGACGTTTGAGCATATTTCTGTTGGACACAGGGTTATATTTAGACAGTCGACAACATCTTATGAGTGTTAGTCAACCAAGGTTTGTTTAGTTGAGGACAGCCCCACGTGCTATTTATATACACTGTGAGTGTGTGAGTAACTGTAGTGTGTGTGTGTGTGTGTGTGTGTGTGTGTGTGTGTGTGTGTGTGTGTGTGTGTGTGTGTGTGTGTGTGTGTGTGTGTGTGTGTGTGTGTGTGTGTGTGTGTGTGTGTGTGTGTGTGTGTGTGTGGTGTGTGTGTGTGTGTGTGTGTGTGTGTGTGTGTGTGTGTGTGTGTGTGTGTGTGTGTGTGTGTGTGTGTGTGTGTGTGTGTGTGTGTGTGTGTGTGTGTGTGTGTGTGTGTGTGTCTTTTGTCAGTATAAGATTAATTGATCAGCAGGAGAGGACTCTTTAAAGTAGAGACACTACATACTGATATACACCTGAACATCAGCAGGAGAGGACTCTTTAAAGTAGAGACAATACATACTGATATACACCTGAACATCAGCAGGAGAGGACTCTTTAAAGTAGAGACACTACATACTGATATACACCTGAACATCAGCAGGAGAGGACTCTTTAAAGTAGAGACACTACATACTGATATACACCTGAACATCAGCAGGAGAGGACTTTTTAAAGTAGAGGCACTACATACTGATATACACCTGAACATCAGCAGGAGAGGACTCTTTAAAGTGGAGACGCTACATACTGATATACACCTGAACATCAGCAGGAGAGGACTCTTTAAAGTAGAGACACTACATACTGATATACACCTGAACATCAGCAGGAGAGGACTCTTTAAAGTAGAGACACTACATACTGATATACACCTGAACATCAGCAGGAGGGGACTCTTTAAAGTAGAGACACTACATACTGATATACACCTGAACATCAGCAGGAGAGGACTCTTTAAAGTAGAGACACTACATACTGATATACACCTGAACATCAGCAGGAGAGGACTCTTTAAAGTAGAGACACTACATACTGATATACACCTGAACATCAGCAGGAGAGGACTCTTTAAAGTAGAGACACTACATACTGATATACACCTGAACATCAGCAGGAGAGGACTCTTTAAAGTAGAGAGACTACATACTGATATACACCTGAACATCAGCAGGAGAGGACTCTTTAAAACCAGACTGTTTCTACATAAGCGTGTGCTATATAGAGATAACAGAACGTACATGCCGTAATTGACCAATAGGAATTGAGTATTCAACAAAGCCCTGTATTTATAGTTTTCACCCATAATAGAAAGCTGATATTTGGCCTTGAGGTCACGTGTTTTTAAGGTAAACAACAACATTTCCCGTAGAAGAAAGTTACGATCTGTAGAGCCAGGAAAAATGAATATTTAACAGTCGGCTGTGAAAAACATAAACAAATGACATTTTTAACTTCACTGTTATCGTTCACTTTTGACTGTGTAGTGGTGGATCATTGACTTGTAAAAGTTACTGTAAAAAATATAATTTTCCTTTCACTCTGAAACAGCCGTCTGAACAAAGGTTGTTTACTACCAGAAAGAAGAATGCCTTGGACGTTTCTTCTAGTAAACACTTCGAAGTAAAAGACCTGCATGTATTTGCTTCGGTAGAAAATCAGGAGTAAATACAAAAATATACTTCAGATGTTTAGTTTACAACGATATGAAACTGAGAATAGCCCAAAATCCTCGAAACACAACATATTTGGCATTCAAAAAATATAGTTTAATTGACCAATTCTTACATTTCGCTCTAGTTGGATTCTGATACACATTTTAGTAAATGATGAATACAAATTAATGGATATAAAATATATACTAAATACACATTTTTCAAGCAAGACTATCCATCTTTTGGTGGTGTTTTGTGTCTTAGTGAAATATGTTTTTGCCTGTTTGTAATAGTAATTGAGTAAAAGCCCAATTAATAAGTTGCGTAACGTATACATGGAGAGGAGGGGCACAGTGTTCCTCTTCTCTGTCCAAATTAAACAACAGAGACAAACTGCTGACGGAGATTCAAGATGTGTTTCTTAATCGCTGAAAAGGTCTCTTTCACACAGTTTCTGCTGGACGGAAAGGTCTGAATGTTCACACCGATAGGAGGAGGAGGAGGAGGAGAAGGAGAAGGTCAGCCTCATGTTAAATCACTAAGTATCAAAAGAAAAGGGTGAGTTCTCACATTACAGAGACATGCTGATCTAAAGGTCGCCTCCTCCTCCTCCTCTCCGCTCCGCTGCCTCACACCTGATTTATAAAACAATGTTTCTCTCTTTAAAATAAGTATTTTGCTCTTTTATCTGCAGCATGGCGCCAATGTTATGTAGCTCCAGAGTCTCTTATTTATGCCATTGGCCCCAAAAACTATTTAAAATGGGCCCTATTGTGCTTTTCACAGGCAGTATGAGAAAAATAAAGAGCTTTTTGAACTTTAAAGCATGGAGACATGTCACGAAAGGGACCAGAGAGAGTTTCACACACACATGCACACACACACACACACACACACACACACACACACACACACATACACACACACACACACACACACACACACACACACTCACACTCACACTCACACTGTATCCCAACTTCTGTCCTATTTATGTCTTTGTGATGTCCTTATCATTCTGTCCTCCATGACCTTCATCCTCCCTCCCCTCATATGTGTGTGTATGTGTGTGTGGCACGTGGGTCCTTGACGTAGTGACTGCAGCTGCAGTAACACACACACACACACACACACACACACACACACACACACACACACACACACACACACACACACACAAACACACACACACACACACACACACACACTGATTCTCTGCTCCAATGATTATGAAATGACCTGCAGCTCCGTGTTCATCTTTCAGAGATCAGCCCTGTCCTCGGGCAACTTGTGTGTGTGTGTGTGTGTGTGTGTGTGTGTGTGTGTGTGTGTGTGTGTGTGTGTGTGTGTGTGTGTGTGTGTGTGTGTGTGTGTGTGTGTGTGTGTGTGTGTGTGTGTGTGTGTGTGTGTGTGTGTGTGTGTGTGTGTGTGTGTGTGTGTGTGTGTGTGTGTGTGTGTGTGTGTGTGTGTGTGTGTGTGTGTGTGTGTGTGTGTGTGTGTGTGTTGTGTGTGTGTGTGTGTGTGTGTGTGTGTGTGTGTGTGTGTGTGTGTGTGTGTGTGTGTGTGTGTGTGTGTGTGTGTGTGTGTGTGTGTGTGTGTGTGTGTGTGTGTGTGTGTACCAGCTTTGGTTGGAGACCTTACAGGACATTTAGTCCAGTTCTTCTTCTTATTCATTAGTTTGTTCAAGTGTTTAAACTTCAATTCCTTATACCCTTACACACTCCTTTAACACCTTTCGCATTTATTTAATGCACATCTGGAAATCGTATAAATGTAATATTGGTCTTAAATGTCATTCCAATAGCATTAAAAAAGTCTTACATGTAACTTGCCTCAATCTGTAGAAACCTGGAACTCATGATGAGTTTTGAGATAAGGTGTTAGCAGATCACCCCAAAGCTGCTTTTTCTAACTCCGAATTGTTTTATATGTAGAATTAAGATGAATATAACCGTAAAAGGAGTTCCAGTCGCCTTGTGAAGCTATCAGAGGTCATTGAGGATGTTTCAAAGGATGAAGGAGAATTCAGACTAGATCGGTTTGGTGTAGATTTTGCTTTCGAAGCCTTGCAGGGTGCATTTCCTCTGTGGTGATGCAACAATACCGGCTCTATAGGTCAGGTTGGGGTGCAAGTGGCTTTCTGCTTCAACTGGAGCTACGGAACAAACAGTGCTTCCAATATTTTAACATTTTGATGAATCAGCTGCTTTGACGCTGAAAATCTGTGTTTTATCCACTAAGAAAACTGATCGGGACTCAATGTGATGAATTGTCAAAGAACTGGACTGATGAGCAGTTCGGAAAATGGCATTGGTAACAATACAATCTTATACATAGTTATAGAATTCAACTGATTATTAGAGAGTTTTGTTGGTTTCAAGGGTAAGGAAAGAGTCTTTCAGGTTGTAGTGGTCTTTCAGGAGTGTCTGATGGTCATTGGCTATGATCAAGTAGTCCTTAAAGACTACCTAAAGGACCGTTTATTGGGTTCAAATAGTGGTGAAGAAAACGATTTACCTTGATGAGGTTAAAGGGGCTTTGGAAGCGTTTACAAGTGTCTTTGATAGAGTTGCAGTACTGATAATTTCTACAGTCAGACAGATCTTATCTGAGGTCATCAGGTGCTTATCAGCTGCAGATCAGACCCTCTCATTGCTCCGTTCAGGCGTTCATGCACCATTTTCCCTGGTAATGAACCTTTGCTCGGATCAACGATGAACGTATGAATGCATTTTAACGGCCGCTCTGTGTGTGTGTGTGTGTGTGTGTGAATGAAGACGGGCGGCCAAGTGTGACATCATCATCCCTCTCTCCACGTGGACCAGAGATTAACAGGAGTGGCCTGTAATCTCTTAATCCTGTTGGCAGACTTCACTGCTCTCCCCGTTCCCTCTCATGTTTTCATCCCCTCCCATTTCTAGGGGTCCTGGATGAATGTTTGGAGGTCCTTGTTGATGTTGCAGATGTTTCTGAGGAGGTGCCATAGGGCCTTGACACATTTCGAAGAGATATTAGATGTTTTAGCAACAGATCTGAGGAGCTCCTCCGAAAACGACATACCTTTTAAAGGGGTATTTTAGTGTTTGCATTCACATTGCCAACAGAAACACTGAGTACCATTACAAGAGTACCTTTTTCAATTTCGGTTCAGAGGGTGTGCTTTGTGCTACTAGGTTAGCCTTTTTGCTACGGGGTTAGCCTTTTTGTTACTACTATGGAGGCGTGTGGTGCAGTGGGTTGTGTGTTGGTGTTGGGATCAGGTTCAAACCCCACTGCAGTCAGCATGTCGTTGTGTCCCTGAGACACTTCACCCCAAATTGCTCCTGTGGGGATTACCCACAGTATTGAGTATGTAAGTCGCTTTGGATAAAAGCGTCTAACAAGTGACATGTAATGTAATGTAATGTAATGTACTTGCCTAGTCTTATTGGTACTTTGTTAGTCTTTTTTCTCCTGTGTTTGTGTTAATGGTTAAGCCTTTGTGTTAGCCTTTGTGCTACAGTATTAGTCTCTGTGCTACTAGGTTAGCCTCGTTGCTACTGGGATAGCTCATGGGAAGCGGCTCTCACTAGTTTGTTGTGTTCTTGAAGAACTTCTGGACTTAGTGTATGTCCAAATGTTTCCTCCAATTTTCACGAGGGTCATTTACATAGTCTTTTAAAACTGGGGGTTGCTGTTGCTGCATTGGCCCATGTGTTTGACCCAAACGCATGTTCTTCTTGTGCTGGGAGATCACGTCCTCGGAAATGAGAGCTAGAAAAGACCCTTAAAATGGCGTTCTAGGAAGTACGATGGTTAAGAATGCGTGCGTTGCGGACACAATGAAAAGAAGGACTCTTATTACTATCGACCAGTTTGAAAAACGCCTATTTAGAGGGTATTAGTGATCTTGAAGAGGTTCCACGCGTCCTTTAGGAGGTTTAAGAGGGGCTGAATATATTCCATAAGTTCTTGAGAGGGTTATTGCTAGTAGTTTGGAGGGTCCTTAAGTAGTAAAAGGTCCTGAATGCTCTAAAGAGTTTCGTCCAGAGGTCCCTGAGAAGGTTCTGGTAATGCTTTTGGAGGTGTCAGAGGTCATTTTAGAGTTCCCATTGGGTCATGAAGTTCCTGGGGTTAATGAGGAGGTCCATTGTCATTCCTAATTAAGTTCTGGAAGATATGACATATAGGGGTGGGCGATTTCTTTCTTTTATATGCATCACATGAGACAAACACCTGAGAAAAGCCACCACAGTATTGCAGAATCTCTAATTGGTAGACACTCTTTCTGTGCACAGTATAAAACCTCATATTGCCCAATCCAGGTGTGCTTTATGTAACTTTAAAAAAGGGACCAGAGATCACAAGATTACACTCGTCCTTAGAGTTCTTCCATTGATGGTTAAATCATGTCAGTGTTATTGAAGGAGTAATAGGGGAACTCAAGGAGGTATTGGTGATACTTGAGGACATTGCAGAGGATTTAAGAAGTTACAGGAGTCGTTAAAGAGGTTCAAGAAGTCCTGAACGATTTTTTTAGGTGTCTTTTGTGCGGGAATACTACATTATTAAATGTTTCATTGATCTTGAAGAGTTTCCCAAGGTCTTGGCTGCAGTGTTAGTGGAAGAGGATACAGTTAACTTAATGATATATATTTGAATTGTGAGTTGTCTGAGTGCATTGAGTTTAAGGTTCAGACATGGTGATCACTTATGGTTTGTAAATATGTTAATCAATGATCGACCTGATTCTTTTATGTTGTCCTGACCGTCATTTTATTACAGCAGCAGAGAAGCCAGTATAGCAAGAAAAGGAAATAAACAACAATTGACTATTTACTCTGTAAGTCTAATAGGGCTGGATATAAAATATAAAATGAAATGAAATATAAAATGTGTCCAAGAGACGACAGTCAGTTGTTCGAGTTACATCGCTGTCTATCTTATGTCAGTTTATTGATCTGTACTTATCACTCTTCTCTATGATGACCCCTGTTTAAAGTCCAGACATAAAATATATTATTACCATAATAACTTATCTGTTCCAGGTCAAGTCAAAGTTTTAACAAGGTGATAATGTACCTTTTTATATTGCATAATGTATTCCTGAGAATGATAATAAAACGGAGAAAAGTGCAGAGTCATGTTTGGCACAGGTGAGCTATCTATTCCTGTGCCTGTGTTCTGGTACAGTGTGTTAGCCAGGTGAGCTAAGCTATTTGCAAGTAAGTGCTTGGCTGCAGTCACTGAGGGTTTTGGCAGACAAACAGAGAGATGGAAGACTTGTATTTTCTTGTGTTTGTGAAGTTTTTTTGCATCAGTTTTATGAACAATTGAGAGTTTGTAGGTTGGAAATATGCACAATTTGATCCTCCAAATATCAGGATTTTCTGCTTTTTACTTGTTTGGTATCATTTTAACCTGAACATCATAGTCTCTCCCTAACATTAGGTTACATGTTTTAACCAAATACTATAAAATAAATATTTGATTATCAGTTGCAGCGCTCGTTCTATCTACAGCTTCTGTCTATGCAAATCACCTTTCTTTTTCAATTATTCATTTTATTTCAAATTTGAAGAACAAGATCAAAAGCGCACAACACAAGGACCAGTACGCCTGAAATAATCAACGCTAATATATAATATAATATAAAATCTACTTGCTTAGGAGACCTTTTTGCAAACATTGTTGGCAGGACTCAGGTTCCTTTACATCGGCATGCAAGTAATCAGAGAATCTAAAGAGAACAGTTTTATTCGTCCAGTTAATTTCCTTTAAATCATGGGTCCTTTAACATAAGACACATGTAGTTCTCGTATATCTGACGAATACATCTTTGTACCTTAATTAAGGCTCTTTGTGTCCTCCTTGTGTTGGCAGCAGATCAGATGGAGGCGAGCCAAATGTGTTACAGTGCAGGATGCAAACTGAGCTGAACTCCATCACTGCTGATAAAACATTTACTGAAAGAAAGTTTAAAGAGGTCTTATTGTGTTTTTTGGGGGGTTTCCCTCTCCTGTAGTGTGTTATATAGGTTTTAGTGCATGTAAATGGGCTGCAGAGGGTCGAATCCCCATATTCCCCAAAAATATATTTATGTTAAACAAGATTCAAGGCTTTATTGTCATGTGCACATTAGCTACAGTGTAGATATAGCAATGAAAAACGTAAGTCCCAGACAATGCAACATGAATATGTATAGGACATAGAACAAACCAAACCAATACAAATAGTTAAGAAATAACAGAATAGAAATAAAATAGTGCAAGAGAATACTGCAAGTAAATACAAATAAAATATAAATATTGCAAGAAGAGCCTATAAACACATAAATGGAATATGATATATAGATAAATAAATTGTAATTGCCGACAGACGTCTGCCACAGATTCAGACCTCTCTCGACTAACTGAGGTGCACACATTCTTGTAGCTGTCCCCGGAAGGTGTGTGCGGGGATTGGAGAGTCGAGCCCGGCATGCTCCAATCCAGATCTTCGGTCACGCCTACCGGGGAAGGGACAGGAAACTGGCATCCAATGGCGTCCGGGCAACGGCACATCTCATAATACACAGCTGAAAACACTTATAGACAGGTTAATGGGCAGATAGAAGGCGGCGGCCGTAACAGATGCAAACAGATGAATGTTATGGATGTTCTTTCAAAAGTTCAGGTGTTTAATAGTCTTATGGCCTGTGGGATGAAACTGTCCCTGAGTCTGGTGGTGTTAGTCAGACGGCAGCAGACAGAACAGTTTGTGGCTTAATTAATGACGACACCAAGTCAAATTCCTCGTACGTGTCAACCTACCTGGTGATAAACCTGATTCTGATTCTGATGCAGCCGCTCAGGATCCTCTCTCTGGTGCAACAAACCTTTGGCAGAAAATGTCTATGAAAATAAATCCAATATCAGCTTATCTTAAAAAAGATCTGCACTGTTTGTTCTTTAATTAACTTAGTTACAACTTATTGCAAATACAAAGCGCACCAAAAGCTAATTTTGTCCGTTTATCTGATGCTATTACAAGCTTAGCGCTACAGCTGATAGCAAAATGATAACAAGATAATAAAATATGATAAATACTTTAAAAAAAAGAGGTGTTGCTGAGGTCTTTGCAGAGTGTTTGATGGCGTTGATGGCTCTGTTATTAGCTCGTCATCAGTCCTTCGGCCATGCTGTGCTTAGCCTAGTGACTTACTGCGGATTAGCCAGCTTAGCTAGCTAACTGTAGCGTTGCAGCTTAGTGCGCTAACTGCAGCCACGGAACTTATTCCCGTCTATTTCTGCCCCCGTGTCACTTTCAGCTCTGAACTAACATGTCACCCAGCATGTGGCTCAGTAGATAAAGATGAGCTACCTAAACCTGACATTTTCAACTTTGATTAAGTCACTTAGTGCTTAATACTACTAAACTTTAAAGCAAAAGAAAAACACGCTCTAGTTTTTAAAGCTTGTTTTTCCTCTCTACGCCTGGACTAAATAGCCGCTTTCACACCAAGTACTTTGCCGTACTTAGTTCCCTTAGTACACTTAGTACCCCCATGGAACTAAAGAGCAGATCGCGTTCACACCGGAATAAGTTCCCTGAGGGAAGATTAAGCAAATGAAGCCGCTGACGTCACTTCTTCTTCTTCTGCTTTGGGTTTACTGGCAGGCCGCAAACCACTTCACGGCGTATACTGCCACCCGAAGTCCCCGGCCGGAAGTCCCCGGAGTTGGGGACTGGCTTCAGTAGAAGCTGCTGGGACTCCCAGCAGCTTCTACTGAAGCCTTCAGAGTAAAACTTTTCAGAGTTTTACGGGGCGTGGTTTGCAATTCGCCCAGCCAATCAGAAAGTGGTACTTTTTTCTCCCCAGGAAAGTCCCACCTCTCTAGCAGGCACTAAAAATGGGCGTAAGAGTTCTCTGAACTAAGTTCTCTTTTTGGTGTGAACGCAAAATTCCAGGCACTATCGGAACTAAACGGGAAAAGTACTCGCCTAGTAGCGCCTAATGTCATTATTATACATTTGGAGCTTCTTTTAATGTTTTCTAACACGTTTTTGAATGTCTGGCATCATATTGTTGATGTGTAAATGTCATTAAATATGACAAGTGCCTTTCTCTCTGCTGATATCTCTGTTATTTTATCTGTTTCTACTTCTTACTGCATTTAGAGAACCCTTTGGATTTCCGTTGTACCTGAATATAATATACATAATGATCTTCTGATTCAGATTTTTAGATGTAATCTCTATCTAAATAATGGGTAAAAAAAGATTGTGTGCAGCGGGCAGGAGAGTTTATCAGTATTTGCAGAGAAAATGTCGTTTTTTTTTACGATTAACGCCAACAAATACTGATTGAAGCATGTCGTTAGATAAAAACCTGTTCTTTTTTTAAACAAATGTTGACTTTTGGAGTGGGTTACATTCGGGGTTATTGGATCACGCTAGTCTGAAACAATGCTAAGAAGCCACCACTGGATTTAAATCAACAAATAATATTATACTATTAATATTAGTTTAGTGTAATCTTTATTTGACCTGACCTTAAACACAATGAAGACACATGCAAAATCAGAAGGACTGCAGTACATTCATTTATCTTTTAAGAGACTTTGCACTGTCTCTGTGTTTCAGAGAAGAGATATATTTTAAAGGGGACCTATCATGCAAAATGCACTTTTGTACGTCTTTTATACATGAATATGTGTCCCCGGTGTTCCAGGGAACTCACCAAGTGTCAGAAAACACAACCCTCTCTATTTTCCTCCATACCCAAATCTCTAAAAAAGGGGCTGCAACGGATCTGATACAGACTGATCCAGATTTGAACACTTCAATGACGTCACAGAAGTGGCGCTACGGCTATTGAACCAACTCTCCACCTATCAGGGGAATGTGGGGTTGGGCTACGGCCGGCCATTGCCGCTCGAAAGCGCTGGAGACGCTGTAGTACATATGCCAGGCCTGTAAGTTGCGCTGTAGTCTGCCACAAAAGGAGCGAAGAAGACTTCCCGCCCATAGTTACCATGGTTACCCTTTTGTTTATTCTCCGCTGTGGCTTTCTTTCTCCCTCCCCGAGGCAAGCGTTTGCTCCCGCTGCTTTAATTCAATGCAATCCCTCCCCGTCGAGGCAAGCACTGTAATTCTCTCCGGTTAGTCCACCAGCAGATGACAAACACCCACCTCTCCGCCTCTTCCAAGGAACGAGGGGACCGTGCGGCAGAGTTTCAGTTTCAGTTTCTTTCGCCGGTCAAGATGTCCGTTAAAGTTTAAATCTTCCGGACAAAATTTGAAAAGTGCCGGTCAAAGGTCTTCTTTGTTATTTATTGAGCTTTAAAACAAATGAATAACGACTCTATAGGCCTATAACAATATAATAAAACACGGAGGACGGAGATCTTTTTTTCTCCCCCTCTTGACTTGATCAGAGCACGTCTCCCCTCTCCTGCAGGGGGGCGTGGTCAGCAGAATCAGACCCGTAGACAGCAAACAGCACATAGAGCGAAATGAGGCATGGCTAAAATGCATGATCTGTTTGGTATTTTGAAAACAGAAACGTATAAATATACCTTATATAGGTATGGCCCTACAATATATCATTTAAATATAGCATGATAGGTCCACTTTAAACTAAGTGGGATTTTAATTAATGAGCAAATAACAAATTGGTTAGTTAATTTGTTTTTGAGTGCAGGACGTGTTACGGAGTATTTGTTCCTTGTCGTGTCATTACTAATGTTTCGCTGTAGCATCTTTTTACTACCATATACCACCATAAACAGAACACAAACTGCAGGTATTAAAGATTTTAGTTTATTGTCATTTTGTTGTGTACTATACATGAAGCGCTGTGTCATGCAGCCCACAGCGGTGAAAAGACCAATTACAAATATATGTGTATATATATATATATATATATATATATAAAGATTTATCTTGAAAATGACACAACTGTGTGTGTGTGTGTGTGTGTGTGTGTGTGTCTATAAGGCAATAGTACAGTGTAATCCCATCATTACTGAGTTACTGACGAGCTAACAGCATTACACCACTTAGCCCTCAGTGTGTGTGCTTGTATATGTGTGTGTGTAGGGGATTTTTATTGAGCTGCTGTAATGGACATCCCCCTGCCAGACACACACACTCTGCAATCTTGAATGAACCAGCAGCTGGTGTGTGTTGATGCTAAGCTATGCTAGGCTAACACAAAATAACGGTGTGTATGTAAGTAGAGAAGCATGCTAATGCTAATGCTAACCTTTGTAGCAACTATTTGCTATGTAAAGATACAGATTGAAATGGAAAAAGGGAACAACATACAATATACTTTAAACTAAAAGAAATACGATCATTTAATAAAATGGTGCAACAAAAATAGTGAAAGTGTCCTATGAAGGAATATTTAAACTATTAACATTTAATTGAATGAGATACAAATGAATGTAAAAATAAATACTGTACAGTAGAATAACATATCTTAATAATGTGAATTTAAACACATGTAAAAAGATTAAATGTAGTGGATTTTTACAAATTCAGCATTAGCATCGAGACATCTTGACATCCCTCTTTTTGTGACATGTTCTTCTGCAATAGTAAAATGGGTGGAAACAAGTATTCATTTGCTGATTTTCTCTAAATTACGTAAAAAATTGCACAACATTTGAATGGAAATCTATCCTCTGTCTGACTGGCAGGAAGAGGGAGTAGAGGGCGGGACACTTCCTCTTTTTCCATCTCACTAAAAGCCAGTGTTTGGATCGAGGAGGAGAGATTTAAATTAATTAAACATTTTTTTTTTAAAAGGGTGTTATGAGAATGCTTTTTTGTCTGTATAGCAGAGCTTAATATGACCTTCAATATATATTTTAGTGTAAATGTGACCGACTTTGTGGTCTGTGATGTATTGAACTAGGGTCACACTACTGACAAAAATTACAAATAATCTCCCCCCCCCCCCTCTCTCTCTTTTCTCTCCCTCCCTCCCTCATTGTATAATAGCTCAGTGTGTAATGGCAGCTGCTGTTATGTAACTCCTGGCTCACATCAACCCTCTCTCCCTCTCTCCTCCCTCCCAGTATCATTCCAGTTTGATTCCATTCATTCCAGGTCCTGGTGTAACTGTGACCCAGTTACCCCCTGTTGTGTGAGTGTGTGTGTGTGTGTTGGTTTGTGTGTGAACCCTCCATCACACCAATTAAAAATACCAGCGAGAAAGAGAGAGAGAGAGCATTCCTAATTGTTCATTAATGTCTCTTGCAACAGTTCAGAGTAAAGGAGAGGAAGCATTTTTTAATTCATTCATTAATTTAAAGGGTCAGATCCGGCTCATTTTCAGGTGTATATCAGTATGTGAGTGTCTCTACTTTAAAGAGTCCTCTCCTGCTGATGTTCAGGTGTATATCAGTATGTGATTGTCTCTACTTTAAAGAGTCCTCTCCTGCTGATGTTCAGGTGTATATCAGTATGTAGTGTCTCTACTTTAAAGAGTCCTCTCCTGCTGATGTTCAGGTGTATATCAGTATGTAGTGTCTCTACTTTAAAGAGTTCTCTCCTGCTGATGTTCAGGTGTATATCAGTATGTAGTGTCTCTACTTTAAAGAGTCCTCTCCTGCTGATGTTCAGGTGTATATCAGTATGTAGTGTCTCTACTTTAAAGAGTCCTCTCCTGCTGATGTTCAGGTGTATATCAGTATGTGAGTGTCTCTACTTTAAAGAGTCCTCTCCTGCTGATGTTCAGGTGTATATCAGTATGTAGTGTCTCTACTTTAAAGAGTCCTCTCCTGCTGATGTTCAGGTGTATATCAGTATGTAGTGTCTCTACTTTAAAGAGTCCTCTCCTGCTGATGTTCAGGTGTATATCAGTATGTAGTGTCTCTACTTTAAAGAGTCCTCTCCTGCTGATGTTCAGGTGTATATCAGTATGTAGTGTCTCTACTTTAAAGAGTCCTCTCCTGCTGATGTTCAGGTGTATATCAGTATGTAGTGTCTCTACTTTAAAGAGTCCTCTCCTGCTGATATTCAGGTGTATATCAGTATGTAGTGTCTCTACTTTAAAGAGTCCTCTCCTGCTGATGTTCAGGTGTATATCAGTATGTAGTGTCTCTACTTTAAAGAGTCCTCTCCTGCTGATGTTCAGGTGTATATCAGTATGTAGTGTCTCTACTGTGACATGTCTCCATGCTTTAATGTTCAAAAAGCTCTTTATTTTTCTCATACTGCCTGTGCTGCAGCACCTCTTTTCACCCTCTGTCTGAAACCAGTTGTGATTGGTCAACCGCTTAGAGATGTCCCGCCCCTTAGCCTATCACGTACAATGTGAAGCAGTGGGACAGAGAGAAAGAGAAAGGATGAGGAAGGCGAAGAGTCACTTCCTTCCTGCTCTGTTACATAAATCTTTCTTCGTGATGCTGCTGAAATAAACATGAGACCCAAATTGCTAACAGAGTCAGTCTGACTTATTAAAGACAGGCAGCGTTAAAGGAGCAGACCGCGGTATAATGCTTCATAATGGTACAACACGGTCTCACGGCATTTCGTGTTATAGTCACGAAATTAATCTATTGATTCGTGTTCACCAACACGATTTCGCCATTTTTTTCGTGTCACACAGAACGATTTTAAAAGCAATGTAAATAATAACAAATTAGAAGGAAAAAGACATTTAAAAAAATACAGATTTCAGTATTCTGACACAGAACGATTTTAGAAGCAATGTATTTCTATTGGTAGTATGTTTCGTGCCTGCACCAAATAATAACAAATTAGAAGGAAAAAAAGATGACATCAAATACAGATGTCAGTATTCTGAGGCTCTGAGCCATTTCTTTTCCTCACTGACGGCAAAAAAACTCAGACATTATACAATTTAAAATAAAAGGGATAGGGTTAGGCTTAGGGTAAGATATTGAGTAAGAACATGTTTTTATGAACCACACAGCTTCTGGTCTTCCAAGACCCGACCGGACAAAAAGACGTGTTGCAGGCACGAAACATACTACCAATAGAAATACATTGCATTTAAAATCGTTCTGTGTGACACGAAAAAAAGGTGAAAATCGTGTTGGTGAACACGAATCAATAGATTAAATTAATTTCGTGACTAATAACACGAAATGCCGTGAGACTGGGTTGAATGGTAACATAGCAAATAGAGAGGTAGCATTTTAGCACTTACTGTTCTCTCGTCTGGATATCAATGTTTTTTTTGTATGTGTTTTTGGTTAGAAGCCTGAAATAAGGTCTGTGGTTAACACAAGCTGAAGATTATTTAACATTTTATTCTAAAATATGTCAGTAAATACCCCACTGGTGAATTTAAAAACGGCGGTTACGTCTAAATGAGATGACTAAACGTCATCACGCCCAACATTAGCCACCTTTAGCTTAGCGGTGGTAACGTGAAGTCATGTGACCGTGCTTTAGTTCCTTTATAGCCCAACATTAGCCACCTTTAGCTTAGCGGTAGTGAGATGAAGTCATGTGACCGTGCTGTAGTTCCTTTATAGCCCAACATTAGCCACCTTTAGCTTAGCGGTGGTGACTTGAATTCGTGTGATCATGCTGTAGTTCCTTTTATAGCCCAACATTAGCCACCTTTAGCTTAGCGGTGGTGAGATGAAGTCATGTGATCATGCTGTAGTTCCTTTATAGCCCAACATTAGCCGCCTTTAGCTTAGCGGTGGTGACTTGAAGTCATGTGATCATGCTGTAGTTCCTTTATAGCCCAACATTAGCCGCCTTTAGCTTAGCGGTGGTGACGTGAAGTCATGTGATCATGCTGTAGTTCCTTTATAGCCCAACATTAGCCACCTTTAGCTTAGCGGTGGTGACGTGAAGTCATGTGATCATGCTGTAGTTCCTTTATAGCCCAACATTAGCCACCTTTAGCTTAGCGGTGGTGACGTGAAGTCATGTGATCATGCTGTAGTTCCTTTATAGCCCAACATTAGCCGCCTTTAGCTTAGCGGTGGTGACGTGAAGTCATGTGACCGTGCTGTAGTTCCTTTATAGCCCAAGATTAGCTTTTTACTTCTGGAGATTGCATTTACGCCTCAACTATCATCAAGTGGTGTTAATATGTGGAGATTATCCTACTGAACAAAATGTGTAAGCATCATAAACTTGTGTTTGCCAAAGAGTTTATTTTCTGCAAAATTACATAATCCAATGGGAAGATCCCTTTGGCTTTTTGTCGATGAAACCCTTGCGATGCTTACTTCTAGGTCGGCCTACAACAATACATCATCACTGAACTACTCTATACTTTGAAGTCTGCTCTTGACTTCATGTATGATGTTGAAACTCCCTTTATTAACATGAAATGATCCTTTTCTCCTGCAGGCGTCTTCCTGATCCCTTACATGCTGATCGTGTTTGTCGGAGGAATCCCGGTCTTCTTCCTGGAGATCGCTCTGGGACAGTTCATGAAAGCCGGCAGTATCAACGTCTGGAACATCGCTCCACTCTTTAAAGGTGCAGTACGCCACACATTTTTTGTTTTAAAACCACAAAACGTTGATTCTGTGGCATCTTTTCTAATACAATGAAACTTGGAAGCTTACCTCAAAAACTTGACAACATTTCACACAGTAGGGAGAATTTAAGAATGGATTGAGTTTGATAATGAATTCATGAATTGTGCATCACTTGCAGTTAATATTTATCTTCTGCACTTTCTTTTTGAATCACGATTAATTGTGCAACCCTGCTATCTGCTCAGACTCTTAACAGATATTGTGCAAATGATATTTCAGCAGAAACACGGCCATAAACGAGTGTAAATCAACACATTTTTACAAGTGGTCCAAGTACAGTGTTCACACATTCTTAAGGGATCAAATAAAAAGCGGCATTGACTTCTTTCAAATTAAAACCATTGACTTCCCTGTTTGAGGTCACGTTGTCTTGACTACAGGTATACATTTGTGGACGCAGTAATCAGGTGAAGGTCAGTCTGCAAACACACATTTCTATCTAAGTTTATCTGAAGTTGATTACCTGAGATATGCTGCTGTCTACGTGCTTGCAGACACGGCTGGAAAATTACCAGGGAAACGTGCACACACACGTGCACACACACACGTGCACACACACACGTGCACACACACACACACACACACACACACACACACACACACACACACACACACCCTCTTACATGCCGCCCAATTCCTTTACATCTCTATTAGTGTTACACACACAGTGATTATCAGATGCTGGATCTTTACAGGTGACCACATGACTGTTAATGACATGTGTGTTAGTTTGTGTGTCTCAGTGTGTGTGTGTGTGTACAACAAAGACCACCTTCTTCTGACCTTTAAACTTCAGGTGGTGTTGACACAGCTCCGCCTTCCCATTCATACCTACTTATAAGGAAACAACACCAACAGTCAACAACCCGATGATTGATCTGTTCTCAGAGTATTTAGATTGTGTCACTAGAAAAAGATCATCATCCATAAGGGGAAATATATATATATCCACTCCAAAATCGAATGGGTTCTTCCTTGGCGAATGATACACCCGTTCCCCAAGTATAATTAAAATCCGGCCAGTAGTTCTTCTTTAATCCTGCGTAGCGGACAACAAACTAAGCTAAAAACACAACTTATTTTACGAATGTACCAATACTAAGAGGTGCTAAATACAGAATCTGTGCACACGTGTGACGAGTCAACGTGGATTAAATTGAAATCCTCCATTTGTATTTCCCAAAGCTTGTGTTGCCTGGTTAGTTTCTGACCCCTCTTCTCATGTCTTCCTCAGGTCTGGGTTACGCCTCCATGGTGATAGTGTTTTTCAGCAACACCTACTACATCATGGTGTTGGCCTGGGCCTTCTACTACCTGATCAAGTCCTTTAACTCTACCCTCCCTTGGTCCACCTGCGACAACGAATGGAACACGCCCAACTGCA
Source organism: Trematomus bernacchii (assembly GCF_902827165.1). Taxonomy (NCBI): domain Eukaryota; kingdom Metazoa; phylum Chordata; class Actinopteri; order Perciformes; family Nototheniidae; genus Trematomus; species Trematomus bernacchii. The sequence continues at coordinate 768,165 of NW_022987615.1, forward strand.
TCGAGATCTTCCGCCACCAGGACTGCATCAACGGCTCGCTGGCCAACGATACTATCAACGGAAACATGACCTGCGCCGAACTCGCCAACGCACGGTCGCCCATCATTGAATTCTGGGAGTGAGTTCTGTTTCATTTGCCTTTGGGTTTTGGTGAACAAGTAAGCGTGGGTTGAACTGAAACTGTTGGTGTGAACAGGCCCGTACCCAGGATTTCGTAAATACCGAGGTCCAAAACATGCTAGGGGAGCTCGGGGGCAGGTCCCCCCCAAATGTTTTTGTGCACACAAAGGCATTTTACTCTGGGCTCAGCAGGTGGGAAACTAAAGAGGGGCTTCCACATGTGGCAGACCAGGTGTTGGTGCTGCCTGGATTTGGCACCCCCACTATAACTTTGTCCTAGGTAGTCGTACTGTCACCAAAGTCACACTGGTATTTGCTGTTCACCTGTAGTGTGTGCACACAAAAGCATTTTACTCTGGGCTCAGCATATATTCATATATATCTTTTTTAATTATTCTTTGCCTTTCAAAAGCATTACATCATTATTTACACAACACGAAAATAACTTAATGAAAAGTATTTATTTCACCTTCCCTTATTATACATCCATGGGTACAAGTCCGGACTGCGGCTGTTTGTTGATACATTTATGTTGTCTTCTTCTGTTTGCTTTAATGTAGGCTACTTAGTTGTGCAGCGCCCCCACCGCCAGTAAATGGAAGTACTACAAAGAACCCTGTTAATTATGTGCAGTTATTTCACAAGTGTTATTATATACACCTCGAAAAAATTACAGAGGTCCGGACCTCGGTGACCTCAATGGTGGGCACGGCCATGGGTGTGAATAGTCCTGATTAATTTGGGGTTTATCTTGGTTCTTGGTTGGTGGGTCTTTGGGTTTTGGGGTTGTTGAAGAATTGTTTACTTTAGGTTCTGGCTAGAGGGTTTTTGGGGAACAAGTAAGCATGGGTGAGTTTAGGTTTAAATGAAACTGTTGCTTTGATTAGTCCTGATTAATTTGGGGTTTATCTGGGTTATCTTGGTCTTTGGGTTTTGGTTAGTGGGTCTTTGTTGTCTTGGGGTTGTTGAAGAATTGTTTACTTTAGGTTCTGGCTAGAGGGTTTTTGTGTTGAAGTAAGCTTTTGGGGAACAAGTAAGCTTGGGTGAGTTTGGGTTGGACTGGAACTGTTGGTTTGATTAGTCCTGATTAATTTGGGGTTTTATCTTGGTTCTCAGTTGGTGGGTCTTTGGGGTTTCCGGGTCTTTGTTGTCTTGGGGTTGTTGAATAATTATTGACTTTAGGTTCTGGTTAGAGGGTTTTTGAGTTGAAGTAAGCTTTTGGGGAACAAGTAAGCTTGGGTGAGTTTGGTTTGGACTGGAACTGGTATTTTAATTAGTCCTGATTTAATTTGGGGTTTCATCTGGGTTTTTGGTTGGTGGGTCTTTGGGTTTTGGGGTTGTTGAAGAATGATCTACTCTAGCTTCTGGTTAGTGGGTTTTTGCATTGAGGGTTATTGAAGAATTGTTTTTCTTTGGGATCCTGTTATTAGGTCCGTGTTTTCTTAAGGGATGTTGGAGAAATGTTTTCTTTAGGTTCTGGTAAATGGGTCGTTGTTGACTTGAAGGGAATGTTTCTTTGATTTTTGGTTGGTAGTTCTGTTTGGTTATTTGGGTTGTGTTCGGAAATGTTGAAGAGTTATTTTCTTTGGGTAAATAATAAAACGTCTTTATCTTAAATTACACTGCAAATATCCCCTAACTGTTTTCCACTTAGGTTGAATCATTTCTAGACATCAGTCTCTTGAGTCTCTGGCATATGAGTATTTCTTCCTAACACTGCTTTCATAGTTAAAAGGTCACAGGACTACTTTGCTCACACTGTGAGTGAGTTTTCACATTCTTTTGCAGAAAGGAATTCAAAAGCTTGATTTCCTACAACTGTCATGCCTCTACAGATTTGAGACTTTGACACATGTTGAACTGAAACAGAAATATTTCAGTTTTCCCCTGAAAGTCTCACCTTGCATTTATTGTAAGGAGACATGTCAGCAGAGTCTGATTATGTATTCTACTGGAACTAATAAAGTCACGCTACCAGGTGATTCTCCGCCTCTGAAAAGAAGGCATACAGTATAGTATTTATATAAGTCACAAGGAAGGGTGTAGTGGGAAAAGATAACTGGCCTTAGCTTTAGTTTGAAGAAACCTGAATGATAGACTTACTGTAAATACAATATAGTTATCATATCCAGAGAGCTGCAACACATCTGTTATCAGAAATTACATCAACTAATAGACCTACAGTTATAACTATTAATAAACCATGTGTTTATTTTGTAACAACAATGGGGATTATATTGTGAAATCACTGCAAGCTGTAACAAAACTCTTTTGATGAAGACATTTATTTAATAATTCGATAAACACATTTGAATGCTTTGTCTTATATATCACAAAGTTTGGAAATAACAAGAACAAAAGGTTATATAAAGCGTAAATAATTTGCTAAAATGTTCAGGCTAGTAAAGTCATGCACTCAAAATCGTATTACTTACGAAGTATAAGCATAAAAATGTCATTTAAGCACTAACGTTGAAAGTACTTATTCTGCAAAAAGGCCAATTTTAGAACATTCATATTATTGAATTATAAATATTGATGCCATAATGTAGCTTTGTTTTCTTACAATATTTCCATCAGAGATGTAGTGGGTCAGATCTGTAAAGTAACTAAAGGTATTAAATACATGTAGTGGAGTAAAAGTACACCATTTACCTCTGAACTGTAGAGGGGGTAGAAGTACAAAGTAGCATAACATGGAACTATTCAAGTAAAAGTAAAAGTTTATCAAAATTATACTTAAGTACAGTACCTGAGTAAATGTACTTGTTATTGTTCAATCCTGTCTATAACTAATGCTTAGAAAACTTCTTTCAAATGGAAAACAAACTTGCAAAATAGGGAACAAGACACTGTTTCCAAGACACTTCACTACAAATTGTAAATAAAATACTTATTGAATAGCTGCAGCTTTATTACAGTTGATATTTTCTTATATAAACATGCAGAGAGTTCAAACTGCAGACTGAAGACGTGACCTTCGTGTTACAGTTTAGAGTTTATCTGTCATTTCTGCAGATTATGTTTTATTGCTGCAGCAGATTAACCTCCTCCTGGTGTAAATCTCTTGATCCCGTCTGAAACACGGTGCTGTGTTCCTCACTGCTACATAACCCCCAAAACATCAACACAGTCCACATGGAAAGCAGAGAAGGAAATAAGGCGTTGACACACTTACACAAGAAGACTTTTATCAGCAGATCCAGAAGGATTGCTATCTTATTAAAGCAGATTTAGAAGGCTTTTGATTGCTATTAATAAAGATTGATTAGATTTAATACAAACTCATAAAGGACTGTAAAAGGATTAGTGATCAAACTAGTTGTTGGCACATCAGGTCCTAATTTTAAAGGGAAATATGGTTTTATTCTATATTTTCTTTCATGTTTACAAAGTAGGTCTAGGAGTAAATGATAATCCCTTTTATTTTGATAATTATTGAGATCATGACGACCATTTTCACTTTTAAAGGGAACCTAATATGCTTTGTGGGATTTTCCCTGGACTGTACTGTGTTCTATAACTTTTAGTGCATGTAAATGGTCTGCAAAGGCTAAAATCCCTGTTTCCTCCTCTGTACAACACACTCCGACCACTTTTTGAACATTAAAGCATGGAAACATGTCACAGTAGAGACACTACATACTGATATACACCTGAACATCAGCAGGAGAGGACTCTTTAAAGTAGAGACACTACATACTGATATACACCTGAACATCAGCAGGAGAGGACTCTTTAAAGTAGAGACACTACATACTGATATACACCTGAACATCAGCAGGAGAGGACTCTTTAAAGTAGAGACACTACATACTGATATACACCTGAACATCAGCAGGAGAGGACTCTTTAAAGTAGAGACACTACATACTGATATACACCTGAACATCAGCAGGAGAGGACTCTTTAAAGTAGAGACACTACATACTGATATACACCTGAACATCAGCAGGAGAGGACTCTTTAAAGTAGAGACACTACATACTGATATACACCTGAACATCAGCAGGAGAGGACTCTTTAAAGTAGAGACACTACATACTGATATACACCTGAACATCAGCAGGAGAGGACTCTTTAAAGTAGAGACACTACATACTGATATACACCTGAACATCAGCAGGAGAGGACTCTTTAAAGTAGAGACACTACATACTGATATACACCTGAACATCAGCAGGAGAGGACTCTTTAAAGTAGAGACACTACATACTGATATACACCTGAACATCAGCAGGAGAGGACTCTTTAAAGTAGAGACACTACATACTGATATACACCTGAACATCAGCAGGAGAGGACTCTTTAAAGTAGAGACACTACATACTGATATACACCTGAACATCAGCAGGAGAGGACTCTTTAAAGTAGAGACACTACATACTGATATACACCTGAACATCAGCAGGAGAGGACTCTTTAAAGTAGAGACACTACATACTGATATACACCTGAACATCAGCAGGAGAGGACTCTTTAAAGTAGAGACACTACATACTGATATACACCTGGACATCAGCAGGAGAGGACTCTTTAAAGTAGAGACACTACAAACTGATATACACCTGGACATCAGCAGGAGAGGACTCTTTAAAGTAGAGACACTACATACTGATATACACCTGAACATCAGCAGGAGAGGACTCTTTAAAGTAGAGACACTACATACTGATATACACCTGAACATCAGCAGGAGAGGACTCTTTAAAGTAGAGACACTACATACTGATATACACCTGAACATCATCAGGAGAGGACTCTTTAACGTAGAGACACTACATACTGATATACACCTGAACATCAGCAGGAGAGGACTCTTTAAAGTAGAGACACTACATACTGATATACACCTGATAACGAGCATGATACGGCTCCTTTAAATAAACAGAGCACTGCTTTCACTTCCAGGTTGTGCTACAATCCTGCTTTTTTACGTATAAGGGGATTACATTACATTACATTACATTGCATTACATTGCATTTAGCTGACGCTTTTATCCAAAGCGACTTACAATAAGTGCATTCGACCAAGAAGATACAAACTTGAAGAAAACAGAATCATATAAGTACATCAGGTTTCATAGAGCCAAAACAGTTCAAGTGCTACTCAACTGGCTTTAGATAAGCCAGTCCTTTGTTAGTATATAAGTGCTTTGTTAGTAATTGTATTGCTCGAAGTGGAGTCGAAAGAGATGAGTTTTCAGTCTGCGCCGGAAGATGTGAAAGCTTTCTGCTGTCCTGATGTCAATGGGGAGCTCATTCCACTATTTTGGAGCCAGGATAGCAAACCCACGTGTTTTTGCTGATGGGAACTTGGGTCCCCCTCGCAGTGCGGGTGCAGCGAGCAGTTTGGCTGATGCAGAGCGGAGTGCACGTGCTGGGGTGTATGGTTTAACCATGTCCTGGATGTAGGAAGGGCCAGATCCATCCACAGCATGGTACACAAGTACCAGTGTCTTGAAGTGGATTCTAGCAGTTACTGGAAGCCAGTGAAGGGAGCGGAGGAGCGGTGTGGTGTGGGAGAATTTAGGAAGGTTGAAGACCAGACGGTCTTGATGAACCATATTTAAAAAACTGGCATTTGATGTTTATGAATGGTGATGACAATGCCATCTACTTAACAAGACGGGCAGGGATATAAACTACAATAAAACAACATAAATAAAATAAACACTACTTTGCTTGAGACCTACCGTATATACTTTGGACTCCCACTTGCACACGGACATGTCTAAATAAGTATTAATATTCATCATTATCTTAACTCATGTGTGAACTCAACTAGTCCTTTTATCTCGTTTTTCTTTTCCTTTGTTACTTATTTACGCTGTTACTACTGTTGCACTCTTACCTCTCCTGTGCTTCACTTTCATGCCTCTGTTGTCACCTGGATTTCCCGATTGGGATCAATAAAGGGTTTTCTTATCTTATCTGTGATGTTAACCTTTATTTTCTCTCTGTGCAGGAACAAGGTGTTGAACATCTCCTCTGGTCTGGGGGAAACTGGAGAGTTTAACTGGGAGCTGATGTTGTGTCTGATCGCCGTCTGGGTCATGGTTTACTTCTGCGTGTGGAAGGGAGTCAAATCCACTGGGAAGGTAAACACACATTTCATCTTTTGCTGACAATAAATTATGTTTATTTATGTACTATTTTATACTGTTCCTGTCAAATGTAAGATTTCCTTTATTTCTATGCAACATGAACATTTATTAGGACACTTCTATACTATTTCCAGTCCTCTGAATCACCCCTCACTACTTACATTTTCCAGTGATGCAAAAAGTTCTTATGTTGTATTCATTAGTTATAATCTAAGCACACTGCATGCACTATACAAACTCCAATATTTTATATCAAACTAAATCCTTGGAACTGTCATTTATTCTCCAAATGTATCCCAAGGTTCGTGACCTTAAGGGAGGTTACTCCCAACAAGATATTTAATACAATAATATGAACATATTTTACTATCTTATAAGTAGTATAAATAACAAATAATTTATTATTAGTTATTAAATAAAGAAAATGTTCAAGTTAAAGGGGACCTATCATGCAAAATGCACTTTTTGATGTATTTTATACATAAACATGTGTCCGCGGTGTGTCGGGGAACTCACGCAGCGTCAGAAAATAAAACCCTTTCTCTTTTCCTCCGTACCCAAATCTTTTAAAAACGGGGGCACAACGAGCTGCCGATATGACGTAATTTTGGATGGCGGACCCACAGAGAGTTGCCATCAGAAACAATGCCTGACGTGTTTTGGACGTAATCTTGTCTTTGTTTACATTAGCAAGCCTCGCTAACACTCAGAGCTAACCTGTACTGGAGAGCACATGTGTTTAAAAAGCAGGAAATAAAAAAAGGAACTCACCCACTTACAGGCCTGGCATATGTACTACAGCGTCTCCAGCGCTTTCGAACGGTAATGGCCGTGGCTGTCTCCTCCTGATTGGTGGAGTTGGCCCAATAGCCGTAGCGCCATCGTCCTGACGTCAGGACAGTGTTCAAATCTGGATCAGTTTTTATCAGATCCGTTGCAGCCCCTTTTTTAGAGATTTGGGTATGGAGGAAAATAGAGAGGGTTGTGTTTTCTGACACTTGGTGAGTTCCCTGGAACACCGGGGACACATATTCATGTATAAAAGACGTACAAAAGTGCATTTTGCATGATAGGTCCCCTTTAACTTCTATCTCCGGTAGAATTCTGATCAGGCATTAGCTCCGTCTCCTCTTTTTTAAATTTTATTATAATAATATGTATATATAATATTAATAGGTATAACATTTATTTTTTAGGACTCTTAACCTCTTAAGCACGGCGGTCCCCCCATTGGACCCCTCCCACCGTTTTGTTTTCGAGATAATGTCTCAGGGCTTCTTAACATTTATGAAACTATTAATGTGTAGCACCAGATTAACGGGAAGAATCTCAGCTAACTGAAGATATGAACCATTTTTACCAAAACAAAATCACAAGTCTCATAAGAAGCGTCTAAATGACCCCTGAGCGAAAAAATTCGAACGCACTGCGGCACACAATTCAAGATAAAGATACCCTTATTACGTATCGTAGCTGCACATACAATATAGCCGATTAAAGCTGAGACTCCACTGATTATTTAGGTATAGTATCATCACTGAGTGATCCGAACTTGCGACAGGGGAAGCAAACACAGACATCACAACACGTACCTTTACGGAGATTTTACGGCAGATCATCTCACCGTAGCTGTCAATTAGGTCAAAAGACGTGTTCAATGGCATTAAAAAAAAAAAAAAAAGGCTACAACTGTTGATCCATAGGTTGATAATGTACCTGTACCTTTGAAGAAATTATTTATAATCCATAATTCCATTTTTTATGTAAAAATCGGAGCGGAAAAGTTAGCTGCTAATGGTAGCCACCAGAGTGTATGCAGCTTCCGGTTTTGGTAACGCGTCACTCTCACTCCTTATTTGTTAACGTTTTGGTGTGTATATAACTTTCCCTCGATTCCATTGGCTCTAGCGGTTATAAAGAGATTTCATTCATCAAAATCGAGCAAGGGGGGCCAGAGATAGGTCAAATCCACCCAAATGACCCCAGAAGTGGGGTTTTTGGCTAAATCTCTCTTAAAAAGGTCAAATTTCACTTGTTTTGCATCAATCTTGATACAGGGTACTTATTATATGTTGTACTTTGGATTCCTAAAGCTTTTAGTCTACTAACCCATCATCCAAGGGTAGTTTTCACTATAAGTAAAAAAGAATTTTTGGACGGACACTATAATTTACAGTTTTTTACTATGTAAAATCTGAATTTTCTAAAAAATAAAAAACATCTATATTGATTCTGACTTTTCTACATCCAACTCACAGGTTTATCATTACTTTGAGAATAAAGATTATTAATTTAACCCTTTTAGAAGGGAAGATATGGTCATTTGTTCTGGGAATGTCATTTTCGAGCCTGAGACCTGAAAAACAGGCTCAGGGCTTAAGAGGTTAATAAATTACCCTTTAGGGGGCCTAATTTGAGATGAGTCCCCATAATGTTGGTGTGCTACCAGGTCCCCACAATGTCATTAAAACAAGAACACACAGTGCCAGTTTGTGAAACGAGCAACAGCTGGGATTACAAAACACAGCTGAATGTCAAGAGGTCACCTGACAGCTGACTGATCTATACAGCTACATCATGTCAATAGCAGAGACAATGTAACCCAAACCACACATCTGCTGTCAGTCTGTCCTGCCTTCTGTTTGATTCAGTTTATTTTAAGGTTTTTATAACTGCCTCCCAAAAAAATAGAATAAAAAAGAAATAGATTTGGTAGGTTTTCAGCACATCTGAGGTTCAAACCGAACAGAATATAAAGTACTTTAGTGTCTTGTGTTTTGCTGATTGTCTTACCTTTCCATAAAAACGTTGGCTTATACTTTAAAACAAAAAAAAGATTTGTTCCCTAAAAAATCCATCCATCAAATGAGTGTAAAGGAAAGAGACAGAAAAGCTGTGATTCACTGTGTGTGTGTGTGTGTGTGTGTGTGTGTGTGTGTGTGTGTGTGTGTGTGTGTGTGTGTGTGTGTGTGTGTGTGTGTGTGTGTGTGTGTGTGTGTGTGTGTGTGTGTGTGTGTGTGTGTGTGTGTGTGTGTGTGTGTGTGTGTGTGTGTGTGTGTGTGTGTGTGTGTGTGTGTGTGTGTGTGTGTGTGTGTGTGTGTGTGTGTGTGTGTGTGTGTGTGTGTGTGTCATTGGCTCACGACGGTGACCGTCGTACACACTGCTGTCACATGGCAGGACTAAGCGTTGCCCTGACTACGGCAGGGGGTGGGGCTCAGTGAGGTGGCGCTCTGTGATTGGTCGTCCTGAGGGAGGGCAGCCTGACTGCAGTGGGACGTGACTGAGAGTCACACACTCAGAAATACCTGCTACTGTACTGTGTGTGTGTGTGTGTGTGTGTGTGTGTGTGTGTGTGTTTCTGGTCTCAATACAAACCAAACAGAGTTCACACGGCTCTCAGTACCAACAGAAACAGTTTATTGTTGACGGTCAGCAGGAGGCTGAAAGATGAGTGTTGGAGAGACAGAGGGGCGAGAGACAACAGGGGAGAGAGAGAGAGAGAGAGAGTTCATTCATAAAGCTGCTCCAATAGAGCAATATCAGCTTAGAATATATTGTATGAGTTTTAAAATAAAACCTAATCATGTATGTTAAGCGCTTTGAGCACCAGGAAAAGCGCTATATAAATCAAATGTATTATTATTATGTAATTAATTAAAGCTGCATTGAAAAAAGATTTTTGGTGTAAAATCTGAAATAAATCCATACTAATAATATAAATAATAATAACAAACCTAATGTTACTACGAAGTTGCATTGGCGTATCTTGAAAAAAAAGATTAAAGAGGCCCTATTATGGTTTTTTGTTCCTCTCTGTGATTAACCATCAAATATAAAGAGTGGAAACTATTATTAAAACTGATCGGACATTTAATAAAGCAAAAAAGAAAAAAAAGTTAAATAAAGGAGAGGTGTGCTGTGCACAACTCGTTTTCATTTACATTGTAAATACTTTAAAGGTTAGAAACGGATCATTGCAATAATTTTTACGGCTCAACCTCAATGAACTCAACCACCTCAGTGTGTCATTGTGTGTGTGAGGCTGTGGGTGAGGCTGTGTGTGTGTGAGGCTGTGTATATGAGGCTGTGTGTGTTGAGGCTGTGTGTGTGTGTGTGTGTGTGTGTGTGTGTGTGTGTGTGTGTGTGTGTGTGTGTGTGTGTGTGTGTGTGTGTGTGTGTGTGTGTGTGTGTGTGTGTGTGTGTGTGTGTGTGTGTGTGTGTGTGTGTGTGTGTGGCTGTGTGGCTGTGTGGCTGTGTGCTGTGTGTGTGTGGCTGTGTGTGTGTGTGGCTGTGTGGCTGTGTGGCTGTGTGGCTGTGTGGCTCTGTGTGTGTGTGTGGCTGTGTGTGTATGTTTTAACCTGAGGGTGTGTGGGATTTGTATAAAAATGTCCTCAGCTGTGAGATGACTGAAACTCGACTCCACCTGGGACCAGACGCTCTCCATGGTGCTGAAACTGCACATTTCTGTGTGTGTGTCAGTGTGTGTGTGTCAGTGTGTGTGTGTCAGTCACAGCAGGTTTCATCTGCTTTTGTTTCCTCAGATCAGATTCATGTTTGCTTTCCTTCTCACAGTTGTTTTTTTTAAACCTGATTCTCGCGATGGAGCCTCAATCTTTCTCTTTTCCCCCTCTGGGCCATTGGTGTTGATTTACTGTCACAATGAGGAGGTTAAAGGTGAGAGAGGAGGGAACAACTGATGATATATAACATTGAATTATGATTACAGTGTTTCTTTTTACATAATAAAGGGAATTGCAACAATATCCATTGACATGTTTTAATGTGAATGATACCAAAGTGCAGAGGAAAACAATTATTAATTAAACATCCGCTGCAACACTGACTACTTTTAAATCCAGGCTGAAAACTTTTATTTTTGCCGCTGCTTTTAATTTAACTATCCATATCTTGAACTGCACTATAACTTTTATTTGTGTATTTTTTCTTTTAATGTTTATTTTATTATCTCTGCCTTTTAATGACTGTTTTTAAATGCCATTTTCTTAATGTCTTTCATTTATGTAAAGCACTTTGAATTGCCTTGTGTTGAAAGGTGCTATATAAAAAAACTTGCCTTGCCTTGCTATTAAATCAACATGTTGTGTGTGTGTGTGTGTGTGTGTGTGTGTGTGTGTGTGTGTGTGTGTGTGTGTGTGTGTGTGTGTGTGTGTGTTGTGTGTGTGTGTGTGTGTGTGTGTGTGTGTGTGTGTGTGTGTGTGTGTGTGTGTGTGTGTGTGTGTGTGTGTGTGTGTGTGTGTGTGTGTGTGTGTGTGTGTGTGTGTGTGTGTGTGTGTGTGTGTAGATTGTGTACTTCACGGCGACCTTCCCCTACGTCGTCCTCATCATCCTGCTGGTGCGAGGCGTCACACTTCCTGGAGCTTACGACGGCATCATGTTCTACATCAAACCTGATTGGTCCAAACTGTGGGAAGCTCAGGTCAGTGTGGGTTTACTGCTGCCCTGAATCCTGACTCTCAGGGAAAACCTGGTGCCAGAACCAGAACCAAACCAGAGTCTGAAACCACTCATAACTAACTATAGAGAGATATCACCTTGTTGTAATGCAGTCCCTATGCATAGTGAGAATTAGACTGTTTTTAACACAGAAATAAGACATAAACACGCTGCCTGGAAAACAACGCAGAGGGAAAAAAACCTTAAAATGCGTTTTTTTTTTAATTGTAAAATAATAGCATCTTAAAGATTGTTGGTACATTTAAATGAATATTAATTGACTTTTGTTTCAAATGTGTCTATTTTTTAGTATTATTGTTATTTTTTCTTATATTTAAGAATATGTTAATCTAAATATTATCACTATAAAACCTATTATTACTATTACTAAGACGGATGATGATGACAATTATGATCATAACAGGTCATTTTGTGTTGTGTCATTGCTCAGACTCTTTTTGAGTATTCATTAGAAGATAATAATACAAAAACAAATGCTAAAATATTTTCAAAAACTCAGAAATCAAATGAAATAAAGGAAAAGACAAGATAAAAAACGACCATGAGCACAAACGCTTTAGGCCCATTAAGATGCGTCTTTAATTGTGTCTATAATGAGATGATGAAGCTTCATTATTGTAAATAATAGCAGGAAAGAAGGAAATGGAGGACATTAACCTTACAAATTGATAAATAGATTTATGAAATATAGGGTTAATAAATAAATAATAATTGTTCCCTTGTTCCTATCTATGTCTTGGTCTCAGTGTTACTCCAGAAGTCTTGAATATATAACAAGTTATACAGTAAAAAGCCCCGATGTTGAGCTGAGCAGTGAATGCCTCACTCTCCTCTGACCTCTGACCTCTGATCTCTCTCCAGGTTTGGATCGACGCCGGCACTCAGATCTTCTTCTCGTACGCCATCGGCCTCGGAGCGTTGACGGCTCTGGGGAGCTACAACCGCTTCAACAACGACTGCTACAAGTACGAGTTTACGTTTTTACCTCCTTTATCAACCGTTTACTGTGGCTGCGAGGGGGTGCGGTCGTCTTTCAACCAGAAGGTTATGGGTTCGATTCCCCAGCCCGTGCAGCCAGCATGTCGATGAATCCTTGGGCGAGATACTTAACCCTGAGTTTGAATGTGTGTGAATGTTAGATCCTAGGCTAAGGTACACTGCTCTGTATGAATGGGTGAATGACTAGGGCTGTACCCAAATATCCGAATATCCGAGTATTCGTTCGTTGGAGTACTATTCGGGTTTCAATTTCGTTATTCGGATATTCGTTTTAAATTTTTTTTTTATTTATTGAAATCTCCAATATCAACGTAAGAGCTAGTGCCTCTTCGGGGGGTGCTAACATTTAACCATAAACGTTATCGTTTACTTCCTCCGTCTTTATGTGTAGATATGACTTTTTCTCCGTTTATCTCCGTCACGTTGTTTCCATAGCAACAACAACGTCTTGTCAACAGCACTAACTCTCCTTCAAAATAAAAGCATGTCCATACAAAATAGGAAGCCAAGCCAAATTAAACTTAAGACATATACAACTGCAACGAAAGTAACAAACACAATGCGATATCCTTTTCAATTTCAAAGAACAGAAATTGGGTTACATTATACGTTATTTATATAAATAACTATAAAACAACAATACTGTAGAATAACAAAATGAATGCCGTGAATAAACCGACATACACGTGTTGAAGCGGTTCGCTGCTGATTACTACGCACCCCACGCGGGCCGAATATTCGATTATTTGCTGCTGATTACTACCGAATATCCGGAGCCCGAAAAATGGTATTCGGGACAGCCCTATGAATGACATGTAGTATGTAAAGCGCTTTGAGGGGTCGTAAAGACTGGATAAAGCGCTATATAAGTACAGTCCATTTACCGTTTACTGCAGAAAGGCATGGTATTCTGTAAGACCCTCATCATGTGTGAAGCTTTCTCCTGTGGGAATCTATAAAGAAATACAGCTTTTCATGAGAAATCATCCCTGCTTTCAGCTTTGTGACGATGCATTTTCCAGCTGATCAACGAGGCGTTTTAAAGACTTTATTTATCTGAAGAACAAGGAGAGTTTTCTGAACAAGTAAAGGAACACTTTATCCTTCATTGATCAAAAAACTGTCAGATTATTGTAGTGGAGCAAACAGTAGAATATCTACCTTTGAGATACTTTGGAGTAGAAGTTGCATCAATGGAAATATTCTAGTAAAGTACAAGTATCTCAAACTTCAACAAGTATCTGAAACTTTAACTTGATCTCAAACGTTACAGCATTTGAGTTACAGTAATGTACAATTACATCCCATCACTGAAGATTTCACAATATAATAAATGTTCTGACTGTGTTTTTTTTAAACTAAGGCTCGAAATGAAAACACCCTAAGTGAAATAAATCAATAATACTAATATACACCTCATTGATACTACACAGTTGCATTGTGCATAACGGGGGAAATCAACATTAAAACATTTTTGCACCGCCAACAAATGGTGTAACTCCTATCCACTGATTTGAATAATTTGTTATTTTTCCGTATGAATAACATGTATAAATATCTATGTTTTATGTTTTAAATGTTATGAGTGATTTATTGCCATTCACTTTTCCTTTTTGAGGTGAATTCTAGCTCGACTTCCCAATATTGCAAAGCACTTTTTGATGCCTTTCTTTGTATGAAATGTGCTTTATTGTCTATAATCATATCTTATTCCCCCCCGTCCCCCCGTCTCTCCTGTCCTGCAGAGATGCGTTTGTTCTGGCGATGATAAACAGCGGGACGAGTTTCTTCGCCGGCTTCGTGGTGTTTTCTATTCTGGGCTTCATGGCTAACGAGCAGGGAGTTCACATCTCACAGGTCGCTGAATCAGGTAAAACATGAAGTACAAACACCAGCTGTTCCTCTCAAACACACACACACACACACACACACACACACACACACACACACACACACACACACACACACACACACACACACACACACACACACACACACACACACACACACACACACACACACACACACACACACACACACACACACACACACACACACACACACACACACACACTATTTATCTCTTTCTCATGAGGAAAGAAAGATATCGTGGCTTTTCAGCAGCTCCAGTTAGTTTCCTGAATACCTTTAAACCTCAGAGGCTGCTGAACAAAAGCTCTTTATATCAGTCGGAGGTTAACGCTCCCACACAGGAGGATCAAACTGGAAATATTCAGGCCTTTTGGCTGCAATTTGTTATTTTATATTACATTTCCACACACAATAAAACACTCATCAAAAAATTCTGAGAAGCCACAGGGTTATACAAGGAGCTCCCCTAGGAGAAAAGTGTTTTAAAAGTATTTAAAACATTGGCTTTTTGTCTCTTTTTAAGAAACACCAACAGAAACTGACATTGAAATGGTTAAAATCCCCAAAATAAACAACAATTTAGTCCGTTTTTATACCAGTTATTCCTTCCTGAAAGTCCTGAAAATGTGTTTTTTTGTTATCATGATTTCTGGGAAATAACGTCCTCTCACAATGAGTCCTCTCACTGTGAGGCGTTTTGAGTACAAAAGGAACATTTCACAAGTAGAACAGAGGTGTGTGTGTGTGTGTGTGTGTGTGTGTGTGTGTGTGTGTGTGTGTGTGTGTGTGTGTGTGTGTGTGTGTGTGTGTGTGTGTGTGTGTGTGTGTGTGTGTGTGTGTGTGTGTGTGTGTGTGTGTGTGTGTGTGTGTGTGTGTGTGTGTGTGTGTGTGTGTGTGTGTGTGTGTGTGTGTGTGGCTGTGTGTGTGTGTGGCTGTGTGTGTGTGTGGTTAGCCAACTGTATGTGTATTAATAGCGTTGCAGCACATGACGATGTGACATCACAAACTCCCGGTTATATTTAGTGTCTCCACAGAAGGCCTCGCGCTGCAGAGCTCAAGGATTCACGTTCTTCTCATAAATTCATTTATTCTCTCCTACTTTGTTCATTCATTCTTTACCCTCCATCACGAGAGCTGTTACTACAGTGTGAGTCTTACTTTGAATAAAACATCTTGTGCGTCAGACTGCTGAGTAAGGCGTGCAGGGAAGCAGTTTTAAATAAAATAGCCTCGTGCACCTCTGACTTATGGCGTTAATGACAGGGATTAAGTGTGTGTGTGTGTGTGTGTGTGTGTATGTGTGTGCGTTCGTGTGTGTGTGTGTGTGTGTTCATGTGTGTGTGTTCTTGTGAGTAAATGGCAGCAGTTGCTTCAGCGTGATGACATGCATCTTTTTATTTGAACCTCTTTGCAAAAGGAACAAAAGTAAATCCAATTGACTCTACTGACACGTTTACATTGGTTTAAAGTATGAGCGTGTGTGTGTCTGTGTGTGTGAGAGAGTGTGTCTGTGTGTGTTTGTGAGGCCCTCTTGCCTTATTTCATGAGAATAATCAGTGGATGTAGTGCTGTTGTAAATGTGCATAATGCTCCTTTAATATCAGGACTCAGCAGGACTGTTTAAATGTTAAATTAAATTCACTTTACGTTTTACACACGGAGTTGCTGATTGGATGATGCACCTGTCAATCAAGACAAACATGTTACATGCAAAGGTTTAAAGGGTCAGTCCACTAAAGCTCAGATGTAATTACACGCACACAAATATTTAATTCATGTATAAAAAGACAGAATAGAATAAAAGAGAATCATTTAAAGAATCATCTGCTTAAAGAAAAATAACAAGCCAATCACAGATCAGTCTCCACTCCGCCGCACTCATAAAGAACGTAGCATATCACCCAGCGTTGCTCTCATCCGCTCAGGGTTGACTTCCTGTGTGTGTGTGTGTGTGTGTTTCAGGTCCAGGTCTGGCCTTCATTGCGTACCCGAAGGCGGTGAGTCTGATGCCGGTGGCTCCTCTGTGGGCCGCGCTCTTCTTCTTCATGCTGCTGCTGCTGGGACTCGACAGTCAGGTCAGGAAACTAAATTCACTTCTTGTACGATATACGATAATACCTCAATGGTCAGATCAAGTGTGAAATGTGACTTGTATCACAGCAGCTCCATGTGTAACATCAACACATATCAAGACACAATACATGAAGAACAAACAACAAACATTTAACATAACAGCAGGATCAGTGAGAGACAAGCTGCTCATCGAGCATAGCGTGCATTTGATCTGGACTCAGCTCTGTGTTTACTGAGAGGACCGACTGGAGCACTAAGGATGCTTCAGTCTGACTTTATTGAATCTCCATCAGATGGTAGCAGTTACCATCTAAAGTAACAGACAGAGAATCAGCACTTTGGAAACAGGGCTGAAACAGAGGGGATTATGGGATGCTGCAATGATCTGTTTGGTGTTTCAGCCAATCAGAGACAGGCTCTGTATATATCTGAGACCTGTGATATATTGAGGAAGAACAGTATAATAGGGGACCTATAAGATAAGAAGTACTTTTTTGAGTTATTATATATACATAAGTATGTGAGGGAAGGAATATTAAACATTAAACTGAATATATAAATGCAAGTGTAATGTAAGTTCTCTTATCTCTCTCCATGTGTTTTATATTCCTGTGTCTCTGTGTTTGTCTCCAGTTCGTGGGCGTGGAGGGTTTCGTGACGGGAATCCTGGATCTGTTTCCTGGGAAAAGCCAATTCCGCTACAAAAGGGAAATCTCTGTGGCCGTGTGCTGCCTGCTGTGCTTCATCATCGATCTCTCCATGGTGACACAGGTACAGAACAAACGTCTGGTTCTACGGATATGCAAAAAAAACGATTAGAGAAACTGTCTTTTTCATTTAGAAGTTGTAGCAAGAAAAGTAAATTCAGAGATTTGAAGTTATGACTGAACTTGCTGAAAAGAAAGGTGATTAATTGGGTATATTTGGCGTAAATCATAATCAAAATACTTTGTTTATCATTTATTTTATAAGGAACTTGGGTTTTGCTTATGTATTTATAAGATAAATAATTTAAGAAAAAAGTATATGAACTAAGAAGTTAAATTAAAGATTGCATTAACAAGATAATATTACATATGTATATAAACATGAGAAGTTACATTTTAAATGTGCACATTGAATTGCAACTACAACATTAAAGGGGACCTATCATGCTATTTTTAGGCAATGGCATAGGTCTCAGATATATACAAATATATAAAAAACATGTCTATGAAGTGTTTTGCTCAAAATACCAAACAGATCACCCATTCTAGCCATGCCTCATATCCCTCTATTTCACTTCCTGTTTCTAAAGTGCTGATTTGGGGTATAAAGCTTTAAAAAAATAAAAAAGGAGGGGGCTGAGCTCATGCGGGACCCGGCAGCTACTGTCTAAACTAAATACTGCCGTGATGAAACGCCATATCATGGATTATCAAGGATTCTTTCTGAAACAGTATGGAGCTCAAAGGCTTTCTCTCTTGCCGGTTATACCACAAGGTGAGTTCCTTTTCATTTCCTGCTTCTTCACACACATGCTCTCCAGTACAGGTTAGCTCTGAGTGTTAGCGATGCTAATGTAAACATCGACCATATTACGTCCAAAACAGTCAGGCATTGTTTCTGATAGCAACGTTTCTGATAGGGCCGTGGGTCCACATTTCAGATATTACGTCATATCGGACGCAAATCTGGATCAGCTCCGTTGTAGCCCCGTTTTTAGAGATTTGGGTACGGAGGAAAAGAGAGGGTTTTATTTTCTGACGCTGCGTGAGTTCCCTGACACACCGGGGACACATATTTATGTATAAAAGACATCAAAAAGTGCATTTTACATGACCTATCATGTCAATTTAATATATATTGTTTATATTTGAATCTTAAAGGGGACCTATCCCCTTTAAGATTCAAATATAAACAATGTATATTAATGTGCAGTTTAATATGCTCTGCAACAACACATATCAGATATGCAATAAGTTAGATTTGATAGTCTTTTCACTATAGTGTTTTAAACTCTATATTATTATTCAGAAAAGTGAATAAAGTAGTGTGGGTAATACATCATTGTAGTAGTATTTGATTCCAAAATGTAATGGAGTAGAAGTATCCAGAAGCATAACATTGGACTCAAACTCACAATGTACATTACACATTTATATTTAATGTAATATTCCACACACTCAATGTATTTAATATCCTACTTTATATTGTATTTACTTCAATAGTGTTTTATTTGTCAGACAGTTTATAGACTTTTTATCTTCACGGTCAACTTGCTGTTTGATTTCTATTTTGAGATGTTTACATTTTAGAATTGTTTATTTCTACTCTTTTAATTTCTACTTATGTTCAAAGCCTTGTTTTTTATGCTGCTGCAACTACCTCATTGTTAATACTTGAGTAAATGTACTTTGTTGCATCCACCGGGACTACTTTTATACTTCCTCTTGTCTATTGCAGTCTCTTTGCTTTGCGATGATGCAAACTCCCATGTTGTGACACGAATAAAGAATGATCTTATTTACATGTGTTTGTATTTGTTTATCTCTCTCTTGGTTTCTGCAGGCGGGGATGTACGTCTTCCAATTATTTGACTATTATTCAGCCAGTGGGATGAGTCTGTTGTGGCAAGCATTCTGGGAATGCATAGTAGTTGCCTGGGTCTACGGTATGTGACACACACACACACACACACACACACACACACACACACACACACGCACACGCACACGCACACGCACACGCACACGCACACGCACACGCACACACAGTGTAGTGTTTCACAGTGAAGTATGGTGTGCCATGGTAAAGGATCTGATCTCTAAAATAGGTGTGTGAATAGTTGTGTAATATGGTGTTACAGTAAAGAAGGTCACAGTTCACTTTGTTAAAGTATAGTTTTTCAAAGTTCAAAACACTGTGGTGTGACGCAGTGTGTCATGAGACGGGCACGTGTTAACATATCAGAGTACCAGAGGTTGCGCTAGACTTTTTCGCTGCCCGTCATTTTGGGTGGTGGGGGG
Source organism: Trematomus bernacchii (assembly GCF_902827165.1). NCBI lineage: Eukaryota > Metazoa > Chordata > Actinopteri > Perciformes > Nototheniidae > Trematomus > Trematomus bernacchii. The sequence continues at coordinate 787,819 of NW_022987615.1, forward strand.
GGGGGGGTGGGGGAGAGAGAGCATGCTCGTGAACTGTTAGCGCCGGTGTTATGCCGTGTTATGCACGCTCACTGCACCTCGCGGGAGCGCGCCACAGCGTAAAGCAAAAGCTCACAGACATATTAATGATTTGTTCGGCAAAGTTAGGTTTGGAAACAATATCATTCCCTTTTGGCGGGCATGCATAACACGGCATAACACCTGAGCCTCGCTGCGGGGAAGCTTTGGTGCTGTTCTGAGTTTGTTCTAATCTGTCAAAATGACGGACTGCTTTCAGAATTTTTCCGTCATTGTTAAAAAATAGACGGAAGATATTCGGTTAACGCGACCTCTGCACAGAAAGTTATAAAAAACAATACATCATAGTACAGTTTGTCGAAAATCTCAGAAAAAAACACTAAAGTATCTCAAAGTAATAGTATAGCACTATAGTTTGTCAGGACAAAAAGTTGTAGTATAATTTGTCTTTTATGAGCAGTAAAGATTTAAGGGTCTCATAGTATAGAATGTCGGAAATATCTGAAAAGACAACTTATCTCGAATAAATGGTCCCAGTATTGTATGTCGAAGAAATACTTTAAAATATCAGAGAAAACGACATAGTGAAGTACATCACAACAAGTCATTTATATATGTATGATATTCCTGCAGTATTATCAGATCCCCTGCTCCGTCTCTCCTGCAGGTGCCGACCGCTTCATGGACGATGTGGCCCTTATGATTGGCTACCGGCCGTTCCCCTGGATTAAGTGGTGCTGGTCCTTCATCACGCCCGCCGTCTGCATGGTGAGACTCAACAACACGGGCCCCGTAGACATAAACAAAAACAAATAACTGTTTTGTTTAACGCTCTCCAACGCAGTATTTTCATTATTCATAATCGGAGTAGAGCTGCTGCTCCTTAATGTTGAGAGGAGCCGGTTGAGGCTTCTGATCAGGACCCTCCGCTGTGCCTTCCTTTAGAGACCCCGGGGTCCACCCAGAACACGCCGGAGAGATTATAAATCTCATCTGGCCTGGGAATGCCTCGGGATCCCCGGGAAGAGCTGGGGAATGTTGCTGGGGTGAGAGACGTCTGGTCTACCTTGTTTACCTTGCTGCCACTGACACCGCGATACGAGGCAGAAATGGATAGACTTTGTTAAAAGTAAATTCAGAAATGCATAGTCTAGGGTTTGTCTGGGGCAAATGTGTCTCCAGCTGTTTCTCCTGCCATGACAGCTGGTTTTATGCTGGATGTCCTCTCCTCTCCTCTGCAGGGAATCTTCATTTTCCACCTGGTGAACTACAAGCCTCTGACCTACAACAACACGTACGTGTACCCGTGGTGGGGCGAGGTGATCGGCTGGTGCCTGGCGCTCTCCTCCATGCTCTGCATCCCCGTCAGCATCCTCTACAAGCTGGTCAGCGCCAAGGGCACCTTCAAGGAGGTCAGCACACACACACACGCACGCACGCACACACACACACTCACTCATTCACACACGCACACTCACTCGCTCACTCGCTCACTCACTCACTCACTCACTCACTCACTCACTCACTCACTCACTCACTCACTCACTCACTCACTCACTCACTCACTCATTCACACACGCACACTCACTCGCTCGCTCACTCGCTCGCTCACTCACTCACTCATTCACACACACACACACACACACACACACACACGCACGCACGCACGCGCGCGCGCGCGCGCACACACACACACACACACACACACAAACTGGAAAAACAACTTTCAAAACATTGAAAATCTGTGAAACATTTCTCACTGATATTTGTTACTAATAATATGCCCCAGTTGTTTTTAAAACGTTTTATTTTATTACCTTCAAGTGCTGTACTTCAGTAAAACAACATTGGTAATAGTTACTTTGCAGATTGAGATCATTAATACTAAATATTCAAAACAACATATTTGTAATTGACTCTTCTTGACTGTATATGGGATATTTAAGACGACCCTTCTTCATCAGCTGCATTGATGAATATATTCACAAATGAGTCATTACTTGTGCACTTGTGTACATTTACATATAAAAGAAGACTAGCAGAAGGTCATACAGGTTCTGTAGAAGATTCTGCAATACCCACTACTAATGCAACAGCCACAAAGGAGCCATGAAGGAAAGAAAACACAGGGTTTGATAGTTGTAGAAAAGGTCTGAGCAGGTATAAAATGCTCCAACTACTTTCATAAATCAGAAACGTACCTAACCTTTTGTGTAGTGTGTAACCTTTGCCCCCTGCTGTGTTTCAGCGCTGGGCCCACCTCACCACCCCGGTGTGGGGGCACCACCACCTGGAGTACATGGCCCCCGACATCCGGGCCCTGACCTCCAATGCCCCCGGCACCGAGGAGAACAAGGTCATCATCTTCGAGAGCGTCATGTAGGACGGGACTCTACATCTCCACCCCTCCCACCTCCCACAAGATGACCTCCACCTCCATTGATTGGTCGTGTCCTCGGATTAACCAATCGATGGCCGTCCTTCAAACCTTCGATCGTCACCGGGCAGACCAAAGCTGGAAAAAAGATTTTCCAACCCTGTAAAAAAAGAACAAAGCGGCTCCTCCAGGCGGATTATTACTATTTTTTTTTAACAATCACAGCATCAACTTCCCCTTCAGAATAAAACAAAAATGTGAGATTAAAACCAGCAGATAAATGTGTTCTGTGAAAAGGGCTCCATCTGGGAATCATGTAAATATAATATTACAAGGACGCCATGCAACGGTTTTTTTTATCTGGAGGAGCTGAAGAAGAAAGAGTTTCACTGTGTTCACAAACAGCTGCTGGGCTTCCTCCATGTTGGAGTGTCTCGTCTCTGGGTGGGCGGGGTGGACACACACACACACACACACACACACACACACACACACACACACACACACACACACACACACACACACACACACACACACACACACACACACACACACACACACACACACACACACACACACACACACACACACACACACACACACACACACACACACACACACACTGCCTCAACAGGGACTGGTGCTCGAGACTTGTGGGTATACTTTTTGAAAGTGTGTGTGTGTGTGTGTGTGATAGCTTTCTGAAGACGGAGTTGTAGACCGACGGACTGACTGAGACCTGGAGAATTAACAGAGGGCGTTTGCGCCGTAACGGGATTTTAAAAAATGGTTGAGAACGCTTAGAATCGTAGTTCTGTTGTGAAACACTAAAGGAATGATGGTAGCCATATTGCAATTAGACAAGGAAACGTTTCTGAGTGTCTTTAACTATGTTTTTAAAAGTGGACTCAAAGTGTCAAAGAAAGCCACTTCCTGTTACGGAGCAAATGAAGTGAATTCCTCATCATCGCTCGTGATGTCTCTGAGTTTGTGAGCACTTTCTGAGACGCTCTGATTGTTATTGATCTAGAAACCGGATCCGGACTGAACTCGTTTGCTTTCTTAGCGTTTCATCGCAGCTTGCTTCCACGTGAAATACTGTGAATGAACAGCGTGATGTTTTCTGACGCCCAGCTCTGTTTTAAATCACACCGTGGTGATATTAGATCTGATGTTAGAAGGAAAAGATCCAGTGAGAATTCAGTCAATGAGAATCTTATGCGTTTCATATTATCCAAATGTAGTTTTATATCAAGATGGCTTATCTACTGTTGACTCGGTGAGGATGATGGAGGAGAAGCTTAAATCATGACAAAAAAGCTCCATTTACCCGTTTTTTTCTGGAGATTTCGACCACAACGCGTGGGCTTCCTCTGTAAAAACCTGCTTCAAGTTCCGCATGCAGACAAACAAATTAAATAGTTAGTTTCACGATCTTAACTTGCTTGACCCAGAGAGAAAATGAACCAGCATTCATGTTATTATTAACTTTCGTTTAGCTGATGCTTTTATCCAAAGACAATTTATTAATTAGCAAACATTTGATCAAGAAGAATCTGAATTCTTTGGACTGTTATTCAGACAAAAAAAGCAATTAAAGAAGGAAATTGTGACACAAATTGTATGGTTTGATTAATAGTGATTGGCAAATTAATTATTAAGATAATTATTACTTGAAGCACTTCCTGGATTAAGTATGAACTGCTCCAGGTTCAGTTGAAGTACTAAAACAGCTCCTGCTTTAACACAAAATCAGGTTAATCCTGTTATGCATACTTTGTTATTCTTAATTAGCAGATGAAATACCTGATGTGTTTCCGTGTCTCCTCATCCCGAGTCCACCATTAGTCCCGGTCTGTGAACTCAAGCAGATTTCAGAATAAAACTGATCTCAGAGACTGAAACCACACTGGATCTGACCTTTAACCTTTAGGGTCTTCGTTTCTCGCCCCCCCGCCGGGTCGACTGAAGTGCCAAACGGAGCGATTCTGATCCCAGATCAGCGCTCCAGGCTGCTAATATCATTCAGTATCAACACTATTCTTCTTCTTCTTCTTCTTCTTCTCTGCCTCGTCGCGTCATTAAGGCTGAAGTCCTCCGACCAATCAACACGCTCTCCTCTTTAACAGCTGATAGGAAACACAGGCAAACCCCGAAATCTGGTTTCCTGGGTTAGAATAAAGTCTGATAACGGGACCGGAGTTCATCTTTCAATGTCTAAGAGAGTCTAGAACTGGTTCTGCTCATCTGTGATCGTATTGGACTCAATTTGTATTCAAAGCTGCAAAATTAATCGATCAGTTTTTGCAAAATGATCTGTTCAGAAGTCACCACAAAACATAACAATCAAGCAGATATTTTAATCGTTTTTAAATGTATATGTAACAGGATCCTTATCATACATATTTGCTAGGTCTTAATCTCTATTTAAATATTACAATTAGAAGTAGTATTAGTTTAAAAGACCAGTATGGGTCCGGCTTTACTGCTACATTCCCAGCAACACATTTATTTGGTTGCTGTTTTTATTTAATTAGACGGTAATTTAACCCTTTAATTCTAATTAAATCTATAAGAGTACATTGATCACGTTCTAATCCAACACTTAGATACATATGTTTGAGATAGGCAATGTCTAATTTCACTCTTACTAATTCCTTTGCTTAACTTAAACTATACAAGTGAGTACAACATGTCAAATTATTCCAAGAAATACATAAAAAACATATTCTTTAGCAATCATTTTGAAATGAGGGATTTTAAATCTATTTGCTCTAATAACTTAAATCAGTGTTTTATTATGAACCTGTGTTCAGCTCGTGGAGAGATGAGAGCCTGAGGACTCAACCTGATGCCAAGCGTTGCCTTACGTCAGTGGCGGACTGGCCATCGGGACGTTCAGGACGAATCCCGATGGGCCGGTACTGAAGTGGGCCGGTCGAGAGTCCCGGGCTGATTTTTAGTCCCAGTCCGCCCCTGCCTTACGTCGTTGTCTTAACTCCAGAGCCAATCACAGTACAGCTCTGCTTTAAATCCAACCAATCAGCAGTCTGCGTGCGGGGGGGGGGGGCGTGTCTACAACTCTGTCTCCCAGCAACCACTCGGCATCCACCTATCACATAACCATTAGAATGTAAAATATATATTATAAAAAGTATACATTTGCACATTGTTGTAAAATAATGTCGCTAGCACTTTGGAGAAGAGTCACGTTAGAAATCATGTTTTGTTTTACATATTGTAAAATGAATCAGAGATGGAGGCTTTTATTTTGCTGATACATACAGTATGACAGATATATATATATTGAATATCTTTGTGCGTTATCTATATTTGATGCAGTATGTGATTTTGATGATGACTGATTGTTGACGCTTTAGCCGGCGAAACACCAGCGACGAAGCGACGCCGGCTACCTCACTTCCCATGTTAGACTTTCAAAATAAAACTCCTTTTCAGCTTTTTATGCAAATGTCTTGTCAGCGGCGGCGTCGGCTGGCAGCAGGAGAGGATTCTGGGAAGTGTAGTTCAAAACATTTCCCTCCTCGGCCTGTTTCACGTTGCTGCTTTTAAAGGTTCTCCAGCACCGAGGAACATATTTGAATCTGAAAATCTGACATGAAGGATGCTAAATTAACGCTGTGGATACAAACAAATTGAAATTGAGAATTTTTGGGTGTTTAATTGGACTTTGATATGGCTCTCTACATCCCTTAATTGATTACTATTTTAACACGTTGGTGCTGCGAGACTTTTAAATGGTGTCTGACCGGCTAATGTAAACAATCAGCGATAGGCAGGGCTTTTATTTTTGGCGGGGTTTGCTGCGATGCAGTGATGTTAAGGCTTTGTGTGTCTCTGAACGCACCACGAAAGGGAATGTTATTTTTGTTTTTGTTCTTTTGATTTCTAATGTTCAAAGTGCTCAAGTGTTTTGAAGAGTTTTAGTTTTAGAGGATTTATTTTTCTCTCTCTGTGTGTATTTCTGAATATCAGTATTTCGTCCTCAGACCCGGCTCAGACTCACGTTATTATTATTATTATTTTAAAAGCAGATACAAAATAATCTGCTGTTTTTTTTTCATATAATTAATTTTAAAAATGTCGACATAATGGCGGATGTTAAAGAATACTGCATTTTGTCTTTAAAAATATGATAAAAAATGTTTTAAAGGCTCAGAGCCTCTGCTTGCCCGATTAAAGAATCAAAATGATGTAGAAAGACCAGACCAGCCAATCACTTTAACACAGGGTGAGCGATTGAGATCAGATCCAAAATGTAATGGTTTCTTCATGGATCCATGCTTCACCAATTCACCAAGTTACATGGTTACATGTTAAAGCCACTTTTAATGGATATAGAGTTTTATATTGTCATTATTATGACACAGTATTATTATCCTTTGAATTATCTACAACTATATTCAGTTGTGTGGTGATTTCAATCAACTACAAGTTAGAAATTACCCATGTATCTACAGTCAGACACACATGAAGGGACGGTAGAATAAATACTGATTGCACCTTTAAAAAATGATCTTCTAATTGGAAATTAATCTAGACTTTTTGGACTTTAGTTTGACGATCAGTTTTAAGAGTCACATGTAATTAGTTAAAAAGTTCATTAACAGCTAATTAAATAACACTAATTAATGATGAAATGAATCCTTATTTTGCGTGTTGATTGGCCGGCCTGGTGGATTTAAACTGACGACATACAGAGATTATTACTGGTGATTAAAACTAGTGAGATGATATGTTGTAGAGGCCACTGAAATGACACTAATTAAACTAACCGCAGTATTTTATTTAACGCAAATCAAACTGACATTTTAGAGAGTTTTATATTTTTAAAGTTATATAATCATTATTTTTTTTTTTTTAAATGTCTGGAGCCTGGTGGGTCAGAGGGGGGGGGGGATAATTAATAAAAAATCTGCAGCCGTTGAATGCGAAAAAACACAACTTGAAGAAATGAAAATGTACATTACCAAAATCTGAAGTTTCATTGTCATGTTGTCTTTGTCTTCTGCCAAAAACATCCTTGTTGTGACAGAATCGCTGATCTAATCTGCCCTGAGACAGAGCAGAGGGGATATATTTAAAACACTTAGAAATACTTCAACATACCATCATTAAAATGTGTTTTTTTAAATAAAAAATTCACGGTAAATAGAAGTGTTTTAAGACTTTAGGGGGGCTTTTTAAAATTGTATTCACATTAATGCATCAAATATTTTGTGTTTCTACCCCAGATATTAGAAAAGAAAATCTAATTTGATTGGACAGTTAAATATTCTAACAGTATATAGGCGCTTTCACACCTACTTTTCCCAGGAATAGTTCCGATAGTTCCTGGGATTTTGCGTTCACACCAAAAAGATCTGGAACTAGAACTTTTTTTCGGGAACCTTTTCACCCCCAGATAGTCCCTGCTAGAGAGTAGGGACTTTCCTGGGGAGAAAAAGGTTCCAATTTCTGATTGGCTGGGCGAATTGCAAACCACGCCCCGTAAAACTCAAGCCACCAGGAAGTGCGCCGGACTCTGAGGAAAATATTAATTGTGGCCAAAAGGCGGTACTACACTTCCGTATCAGTCGCTGGGCCCGGAAAGACTTTTTCCCATTGACTAACATGGGGAAAGAGACGTCTGTAAATCGTTGGATAATTTTTTTTTAACCAAATAAACTACCCAGTATGAACATTTGTATAGCCCTTATTAAAATGAACGAGGCCCCACCTCCCACGCTGTATCCAGTTCTTATTATACATCCATGGTAAAACTCAGAAAAGTTTTGTGAAGCCGCCATTTTATTTGGTGGCATTAGCATTATTAGCATTAGCCCAGCGCACCAACGGAGAGAGACTAACTTATGGCAACACAAAATAAAACGTGGGAGTGGTGGAGTGATGAGGAGGTGTCGGCGCTTCTGGCGATTTACCCGGGACTTCGGGTGGAGATTTACTGCCACCCGAATTCCCGGAGTCCGGGGGGCTCCGGGACTTCGGGTGGCAGTATACGCTGTGATGTTGTTTGCGGCCTGCCGGTAAAAGCAGAAGAAGAAAAAGTGACGTCAGCGGCTTCATTTGCGTAATCCTCCCTCAGGGACTTATTCCGGTGTGAACGCGATCTACTAGATAGTTCCGGAACTAAAGATTTACGGGGAACTATTCCTGGGAAAAGTACTTGGTGTGAAAGCGCCATATAATAAGACTTTTTTTTGACGATGATGGGAAGTCGTAAATTCTACCAATTCTGCCCAAAAACGATGGCTTTAATATTTGGTTACCTTATTCTAAAAATCTAAAAAAAAAAGAGAGAAAGTTTAGAAAATCAGTCTCCAGCTTTTTATCATTGATTCTGTCCAACAAACTCTCAACGCTGGTTTTCATCTGAGAGCGTCTGTTTCCCTCCTCTACTCTCAGCTTTTTAACGAAATTAAACGTTTTATTTCTGCTTCATTTTACTGTAGATACATATTGTTTTATAGGGTCGCTTTTTGAAAAATATTGTCATTGATTTTATAGCCAAAAACATTGCCAAAGTGTTTTTTTAACCTCCAAAATAAAGACAATATGGAAGCTCAAAAGGGACAAAAAGGATTTGTTTTTGTTTGTTTCTGTTCAGTTTCTGAAATACAAAAACATATTTGATCGTGATTATAAAATAACGTTCTTACCTTCAAGTTTTTCGGGAAACTGAGGTCGGATCAGATGAACCAGTCATCGGGTTTGGGCTCGAAACCTTAAAATACACATTTTCTTTTAACGAAAACACCACAAAATTCATCGGAAATTAACAAACGTACTGACCTTACATCCGATGTTCCTGTTGAGCCAAATTAAGTTGATGAAAACGTAATGATAAAATAAAAAACGTTTTGCCAAAAGTTGCTAACATTATAGTTGGTGTATACAACTCCCAATGCATTATGGGAAGTGTAGTCCAATCAGTTTAGTTAATAAGACATTATTTGTTTTGTTTTAATTACACGCTATGAAGAAAAGGTTTTTCATTTTGATTAAATGACATGTATGGGCAAAATAAACCAATATAGAAAATGTATTTTTTAAGTAATACAAAAAAAAGTTATTCCAAAATTTAGCAGATTCTAAGTGGAAGAATTTTACGATTTTACATTTTTTTTACAAATTTCTTTAAAAATTAGGATTTTTTATGATTCTATCCCATTTATTTTTATACTAGCTTCTAAACAAACATTTGATCTGCTCTCACGTTGGTGCTGAAGATGATTTTGTTATGTTTTTGTGTTTCCAGCCCAAATTCATCCGTCCCGCCGTCCACCCTTTCCTGTGTACCTGTGTGTCTGTGTGACTTCCTGTAACGCTCCAGTCTTCCATACAAGCATAACTGTAGACTAGAGACAATCAATTACAAGGTGATTAAAAAGTAGCTTAATTAATTACTAGATGTGTACTAATGACACTCGGGGCTCCACGTTAACGAGTCTCCAGTCAAAAGAAAAAAGATGCAGACTTGTGGATGATGAGAGTTAACGTTGAGCCCTGAGGACGTCACCTGTTTCATTGACCTTTGACCCCTGCGAGGGTCTCATGCTGTAAGCCACTGTGATCACTGTGCTCATTAAACACTGACTTTAACAAAGGCAATAAAACTAACGTCATGACAAACAGATCACCTGTCTCTGCGGTTTATTTTGGTCATTATGGTTTGAAACTATTACTATATTTTATTTATTCCTTTTTTTAAATATATGTTTTAAAGAGGCCATATTCTGCTTATTCTCAGGTGTATATCAGTATCTAGTGTCTCTACTTTAAAGAGTCCTCTCCTGCTGATGTTCAGGTGTATATCAGTATGTAGTGTCTCTACTTTAAAGAGTCCTCTCCTGCTGATGTTCAGGTGTATATCAGTATGTAGAGTCTCTACTTTAAAGAGTCCTCTCCTGCTGATGTTCAGGTGTATATCAGTATGTAGTGTCTCTACTTTAAAGAGTCCTCTCCTGCTGATGTTTAGGTGTATATCAGTATGTAGTGTCTCTACTTTAAAGAGTCCTCTCCTGCTGATGTTCAGGTGTATATCAGTATGTAGAGTCTCTACTTTAAAGAGTCCTCTCCTGCTGATGTTCAGGTGTATATCAGTATGTAGTGTCTCTACTTTAAAGAGTCCTCTCCTGCTGATGTTCAGGTGTATATCAGTATGTCGTGTCTCTACTTTAAAGAGTCCTCTCCTGCTGATGTTCAGGTGTATATCAGTATGTAGTGTCTCTACTTTAAAGAGTCCTCTCCTGCTGATGTTCAGGTGTATATCAGTATGTAGTGTCTCTACTTTAAAGAGTCCTCTCCTGCTGATGTTCAGGTGTATATCAGTATCTAGTGTCTCTACTTTAAAGAGTCCTCTCCTGCTGATGTTCAGGTGTATATCAGTATGTAGTGTCTCTACTTTAAAGAGTCCTCTCCTGATGATGTTCAGGTGTATATCAGTATGTAGTGTCTCTACTTTAAAGAGTCCTCTCCTGCTGATGTTCAGGTGTATATCAGTATCTAGTGTCTCTACTTTAAAGAGTCCTCTCCTGCTGATGTTCAGGTGTATATCAGTACATAGTGTCTCTACTTTAAAGAGTCCTCTCCTGCTTTTCTGGAAACACAACTTGATCCCGTGTCAGATATTACAAACATCATAGCTTTGTGGAAGCCTCTGTCCCCGTGTAGCACTTTGAAACCAGGATGAACTTCCACGAAGCCAAAGACAGAAATAGAGGGTGTTTCTTAATGTCAAGGAAGGATGCTCCAGAGCCACTATTTCAAGGATGCTACGTCCTCGAGTCCCGCCGAAGGACTGTTCCAATGTCCAGGATGCTTGGAATTCTCCCGAGCCCGGCGTCCTTCGTTGCGGGAAATTTCGAGGATACACATGTGTATCCTCCGTGGTCTTAAAATCCCCACAATGCTTTGCGCACGGACCAATTTCCCAAATCTTTGGCGGAAATCGCGCTCCATTTAAGGCGGGGCCTCTCATATGACGCACACCTGCACACCTGTTAGCCTGTTCCACCATTCTTCGTTTTCCGAGGCTAGGAAGGATTCTTGCCTCGCTTCTGAAGGACCTGACTCGGAGGGACTTGTCCTACCAAGGAAGCGTCCTCGACATTGAGAAACACCCTTAGACTCGAAATCTGAAATCTGATCTGGAGAGAGCGAGCTCAAACCGGTTTCCTAATGCCAAACGGCCGCTCCGTCGACAGCTGCCATATTAAGAGAGTCGGGGTGAAGGTGCGACGCTAAGTTTAGACTCGAGACGGAGCGACATGTGTGTTATGTGGACCGAAAAAAGGCCTCCAGACACCAGAGGAAGTATTCATATCCTGCACTGCTGTAAAAGTACACGTAAAAACACCTCTAAAGATACACAGGGAATGAGGTCAAGTTAGTAAAAGTTGAAAAATGGCCGGTGTGGCTCGGATATACAGTATATTGAATTATTGCGTTATTATTTAACATAATAATAAAAAAGCGGCTGTAGTTAGTTGAGGTGGAACATTTTTGTAACTATAATGATTATTTATAGACACTTTTTCTACCACGCTGCTATGGACAGTTTTGCACTACTGTATATATTTGCACTGTTGAAATAATGAGTGTAGCTCACTAGACTAGACTCAAACCTGTGGACGTTATTCTTTTGTATATTTACCGTCTGTTTTTATTCCTACCTCTAAATGTGTGTATATGTATATTTGGTAACACTTTATTTTAAGGTACACATATTCACCATCAACTAGTTGTTCATTAACATGCATATTAGCAGTATATTGGCTCTTTATTAGTCATTATAAAACACGCCTTATTCTACATGACCATGACCAAGTACTAGGCCATTAGTTAAGCGTTTGTCCTCAATAACCCTCTTATTTATTGTAAGTAAGGACGTTGTTGTGCATGAGTTAGGGTCTTAATATGCTCAATATGGGCCTAATAACTCTCATAATAACACCTAACAAATATGGTCTATTCTTATGGAACAAGACATGAAACTACAAGTGTTAATTGTGTCAAAATAACTCAAAATGAGGTTTTTCTAACTCAGAATAAGTTCCCTATTTTAAAGTGAAGTCTTGTTCATAACCAATAAGCTAGTAGTTTGACTCTAATGTGTAAATGAACAACTAGTTGATGGTGAATATGTGTACCTTAATCTAAAGTGTTACCGTATATTTGTGTCTATGCATATATGTATATATACACTCAGATTTCGATCCCGCTGTCTGTGTAACACAAATAGAGGCAATGATTTTTGACTAAATATAGCTTATTCTGCGGATTATTTTCTCCATTATACCAATTGTGTTTTGTAAAAGTAGTACAAATAGGGAGACATTTAGACACAAATCAGACCAAAGTGACACCTTCACCCTGTTTGTTAAGTGCAAACGTCAAATAAGATATTAACATTTTTAACATTAACATAACTAAAGGTATTAAATACATGTAGTGGAGTAAAAGTACAAAGCAGCATAACATCGAAATACTCAAGTAAAGTACAAGTATCTCAAAATTGTATTTAAGTACAGTACTTGAGTACATTTACTTAGTTACTGCACCTCTAATAAAAAGTCAAATGTTAACACCGTTCACTTTAATGCATGAAGCTTTATCATAAACACGACTTAAAGGAAGATATATTTATAATGTCAAGATATCAAATGATCATAACTAAATCACGACTATCAGAATAAGGGCATAGTGTGACTTCGAATGATTGTAATTTAAATGCATTCTTGTTGTTTTTGTAGTTTTAAAGGGGACCTATCATGCAAAATGCACTTTTTTTTAATACATCAATATGTGTCCCTGGTGTGTCGGGGAACTCACGCAGCGTCAGAAAATAAAACCCTCTCTCTTTTCCTCCGTACCCAAATCTCTAAAAACGGGGCTACAACGGAGCTGATCCAGATTTGCGTCCGATATGACGTAATATCTGAAATGTGGACCCACAGCATTATCAGAAACGTTGCTATCAGAAACAATGCCCGACTGTTTTGGACGTAATATGGTCGGTGTTTACATTAGCATCGCTAACACTCAGAGCTAACCTGTACTGGAGAGCATGTGTGTGAAGAAGCAGGAAATAAAAAGGAACTCACCTTGTGGTATAACCGGCAAGAGAGAAAGCCTTTGAGCTCCATACTGTTTCAGAGAGAATCCTTGATAATCCATGATATGGCGTTTCATCACGGCAGTATTTAGTTTAGACAGTAGCTGCCGGGTCCCGCATGAGCTCAGACCCCTCCTTTTTTTTAAAGCTTTATACCCCAAATCAGCACTTTTGAAACAGGAAGTGAAATAGAGGGATATGAGGCATGGCTAGAATGGGTGATCTGTTTGGTATTTTTAGCAAAACACTTCATAGACATGTTTTTTATATATTCTTATATATCTGAGACCTATGCTATTGCCTAAAAGTAGCATGATAGGTGACCTTTAATCAGTGCACATCCAACACCAGGTGACAGGAAACACACAAAAGTAAAATACCAGCAGACTCTATAGAAGTTCCTTTGCTGGTTTATTTCAAAACTTCCAATTTTCTGACACGATGAGTCCAGATACAGTTCACCGTGATCCCTCCGAAACTCTAGAGTTACACACCATCAGTCTTCAAAAACAACACACAGGTGAAAATTAAACAAGAGAACATTTCTGTGTTTAAATACAGAGATATGCAGCATGAGGTTTGGTCTGAATAACCACAGACGCTTCGTTAAATCAGCCTGAATATTCATGTCTCATCATAAAGCATTAAAGGTGAATTTCTCTCAGCATCATCACACTTTCTTAAAGATGTAACAAGTATATGAAACCAAAATACAGAATAACACATTCAGCATCAAATAAACGTGACAGACTATCAAAATACAAGTCCCACAAGTCTTTATATAACCAGAAAACATATATTTTAACAAACGAAAGTGTGTGCTCATGCAAGAAAGTAGACATAGGGTGAGTTGCCCTAATGTGGGACACTCTTTTTGCTTTAAGCCTAATGTGGGACACTTGTTTGAAGGTTGCTCCACCCTCATCTGTGATTGGACATTTGAGAAGTCATGTGATTTTGATCGCATGACATCACAGCTTGTGTTAAGTTTCATTGACTCTAATTTGTTTGCGGAAGACCTACAACCATTAAGCCTTAAGTGTCCCACATTAGGGAGTGTCCCACATTAGGGCAACTCACCCTACTGTAGAAACTATACTTCAAAATAAGAAGAAACAGACGTAAACCAAGTGAGGCGTGAGAACTGTGTGGACTCAACCCTACATTAGCTGTGAAACGCTGGGATTTCACCACATATTTTAGTTTTAGTTTGAAATATGGCGAACATTTAAAAGCTAAACATCCACCGGGTCATTCAAGAGAAACACATGCTGTCAGCTGCACAATATTTTCTTCTGTTTTTGTGTATTTTAGCATTTCCTGTGACGCTCATAAAGGAAGCTGATTTCTGTTTGACGCGACACTTAAGCATGTCCTTTCTCGTCAGTGTTGCTAATGATAAACATGATGGAAAATGGACGATGTTTACCGGCTCAGATCAAATAAATTAGCGCTTCAATATCAGCCTGAAAATCGTTCCAATTTCTCATGTTTTGCAGTTATTTAATTCAACACTAGCTGATTTGAACACAAGGTGACAGGGCCTCTTTGCATAACTGCTCATGCAGATATTCTTATCAAGTAATTTAGACGAATTGTTAATGTCAGTGTCTCTGTAAGTGAAGAGGAGTCAATGGAAAACTGTCCATTTCTTTTTGTTCGGCAGCAGTCGATGTTAATTTACTACACGTCATTAAGTATCTCATCCGTTTCTTATTCAGACCGCTTTGTGATGTTTTTTTTTTACCCCAATTTGCTCACAATCGTCATCTGCTCACAAATTCCTACCCAATTTTGCCGTAAAGCGTCGAACACAGACTGATGATCAGTGCAGCTAAACGTGATGAAAACTGAGACAGTGAACATGATTTTGTGCATGTAAGTGGACAGAAGAGGAATGACAGTTTTTACAGTTAATTAAAACATGTATTAATCCTTTACAGCTGCACCATCTATCAAACAATCAAAACAATAAGAATATAGTGTTTGATGGTTTAAAGGTGAAACGGGTCCACAAACTTGTTTTACCAGAGAGAAAATCTTAGTCTGAAAGCCACAAAACAAGAAAAATACCTAAATAACACAAAGAAATAAGTGAAAACCGATTAACTTAATGACAAACCTATAACAAAATCTTCAAACCAACCAAGTTTATTACCACAAAGAAATAAGACGGATCACTTTGTACGAGCAAAACAAACGTCTGGTCATTTGTTTATCCTTTATTTTACCGTTTGAGTTGGAAATATGTCGATAGGTGAGCGTAGAAACTTCAGGATATTAAAGATAACCAGTGTAGAAATCATCATAATAAGGATTTGGGCATTATTTCAAAGAAAGGGAAGCAGGTAAGAGGAGACTCGGGTGTTTTTGTTTGGCTCATACAACGTGATTCACAGACTGTAGATCCAAGTTTCAACAGTACATTCAACAGTTTTCATTGTTTTTTCAACCCGAAATCCACTTAACAAATAAAACATTAAGGTTAAAAAGGTCATTTCTGAAGGATTGTGTTTGGCCACGTTCAATTGTAATCCTTAAATGTGCAATATTTTAGTTATCAATACAGGAGAGCGGGTGTATTGAATTCTTTGGACCTCAAATTTTTGGGAATATTCTGTTTCTTGCAACAAAAGAAAAAGCAGAAAGTTATGAAATTCAGGTTGTTTTTTTAGTTTCTCTCGAGCTGTAGGAAACAGGGAATGATCAGATGTTCCTCAAACAAACAACACAAACAAACAAACAGAAAACCTCGTCTGAAAGTTTCACAGACAGCCCACTTTTTTTTTTTTTGACAGTCAGATGAGATGTATATGTTTTTTAAGCCACATGAAATAAACCAATCACAGCGAGCCGTCGTCCAAATAAGGAAGTGACATCACTGATGCAGAAGCAGCAGGCTGTTCTTTGAAGACGATGATGAAGATGATAGAAGCTGGAAATCCTTCTCAGTCTGACTTCTTGTCGCTTGTTGCCTGCAGACAGAGAACAGGGCGGAAAAAACACAGAGTCAGTTTGGCCGATGTTTGACGATTTTAAAGAAAGGTAAATATTGGGATAATTTTAACCGATTTAAACTCTTACATGTTCAAAATTCAGAAAATATATAAATGTTACGTGCCGTTTGAGTAGTTTCCCCCCCACTGCTATAAAATGAATTATGTTATCAGTCAACTTTTATAAAACACTCAGTGTAACACCGATGTTAAAAAAAGGTTTGGGGGTTTTCTCTTGGCTGCAACGACAACATTTGTTTTGCTTCTGTCAGCCTGAGTGTGCACCTGTTAGAGTGAGTGTGTGTGTGTGTGGAGTCTGGTAACCTATAAATCAAGTTGTGTGTGTGTTGGGGGATTTTAAAACAGCGATGACATCATCTCTCGGGCAACTAACTTCGAGGTATGTTACATAACTTTATGTTTGGTGTGTGTGTGTGTGTGTGTGTGTTTGTATAAGAAGCAGCAGCAGCTGGTCCACCTCTAACCTGCCTGTCAGGCTCATATAGCGCACACACACACACACACAATATTAACAGACAGTCTGAGATCCAATGACTACAGTATCTCTCTGTCATTGTTTTGCATATCAAAATAAAATAACTTTAAACTTGAATATAATAAAAACATAGTGTAACCTGAGTTGTTTGGGCGACGCTTAACGCTCAACTATAAATAAGAAACTTACAACCAGCTTTTGGTTACATATAAATCAAGTTTGAACACACACGTACGTTTTAGTGTGTGTGTGACTGTGAGTGAGTGTGCCAATGAGTGGTGTGTGTGTGTGTGTGTGTGTGTGTGTGTGTGTGTGTGTGTGTGTGTGTATGTGACTGTGTGAGTGAGTGTGCCAATGAGTGTGTGTGTGTGTGTGTGTGACTGTGTGTGTGACAATGAGTGTGTGTGTGTGTGTGTGTGTGTGTATGTGACTGTGTGAGTGAGTGTGCCAATGAGTGTGTGTGTGTGTGTGTGTGTGTGACTGTGTGTGTGACTGTGTGTGTGTGACAATGAGTGTGTGTGTGTGTGTGTGTGTGTGTGTGTGTGTGTGTGTGTGTGTGTGTGTGTGTGTGTGTGTGTGTGTGTGTGTGTGTGTGTGTGTGTGTGTGTGTGTGTGTGTGTGTGTGTGTGTGTGTGTGTGAATGAGTGAATGAGTGTGTGAATGAGTGACTGAGTGTGTGTGTGTGTCTGCAAATGAGTGTGTGAGTGAGTGTGTGTGAGTGTTACCATCAGTTTGCTGTGTTCGTCCAGCAGTCGGTCGTACTCCACCGTCAGATTCTCCGCCTGACTCTTCATCGCACGAACGTCACTGTCCGACTTCTGCAGAGCTGCAGAACATAAACACAGAGGGGGGGGTTAAATAAGTACTATTACTGCAGTACGTGATTTAAGTGCAGCTTTGAGGTACTTTATACTTGTTTTTTTTCATTTTCTGATACTTTATACTTCTACCCCCGCTACATCTCACGGGGGAATATTGTATTTTTTTTACACCAGAACATTTATCTGGCAGATGATTTTAATACATCAAACATATAATCAGTATTGTTATACAACTCCCTTTCATTAATTTTACAAATGTATTTTCCAATTTATTCCTTCTTCCATTTGCCTCCTTTTATTTTATTCCTATAGATGAGAGCAACGGCCTCGCCCACTTTCGGGAGAAATCACGGCCCCGCCCACTTTCGGGGGAAACAAAGTATCGGCACGAAGCGGAGAACTAAAGTTGCTTCATGCTCAAACATCAAATAAAATCCAGAGTAACGTTTCTCTGTACTTCCTCCAAGACAAAAGGACAGTAAAAGAAGCGATCTGTGGCTGGTAGGTATAGATTTCAGGATATGACACCTCTGGCCATCGAGTCATTCGTCCACCAGCAGACTGAATGGACATCGATCCCCTACCGATTTCACTTTGACCGTATATCGAGCCCGATCTCCAATGATGTCATGTATCCATAATTTTACTCTCTTTATCCATATACACTTCTTTTTCTCCCATCTTCCTCTTCCTCACCTTTCTTGTTGTTGTCCAGCTCCTCCTTCAGAGTCTTCACCTCCTCCTTCAGGTTCTTGTTCTCCTCCACCGGTCCGGCTCCCTTCTTCCCGGCCTCCGGCAGATCGAGACCAGCGTTACGGAGTTTCTGTTGAAAGAGGAAAAAACACCAGAAAATGTTTTAAAATGACAAAACGTAACCCATGATAAAATGGAAAATAACTCGAAGTAAGGGAATTAATTTCAGTGGATTTTTCAGATGATTGAATGAATTATTAAATCTTTTAACAGATCACAACTTTAGATATTTTAAAACTGTATTTACTGGGAGCGGATGCGAGACACAGCTTTTAAATTGATATACAGTAAGCACCTTCCAATCCTGACTGGAAGTGACAGTTCTAAATTGGTTTAGTTCCTACTTAAAGGACAGAAGAAACGTTGTCTCAATGGGCAACTACACATCAACCTTGACAAATATGTCATGCGGGGTTCCTCAAGGCTCCATCTTAGGACCCTTGCTTTTTAATATCTATATGCTACCACTGGCTCAAATTATTAAAAACAGCGATCTAAGCTATCACATCTATGCAGACGACACGCACATTCATTTTTAAATTACACCAGGAGACTACTCTCCGATTAGAAATCTGAGCAAGTGCATTGAGCACGTCAATGACTGGATGACTCAGAACTTTGTCCAACTGAACAAACAAAAAACTGAGATCATTGTTTTTGGAGCAAAGAAGGACCGATTAAAAGTAATCGCAGAGCTTCAGTCGGCATGACTACAAAGTAACTCAAATCTAGAAATCTAGGTGTAGTGATGGACTCAGACCTGAGTTTCAACAGCCACATTACAACAGTCATTAAGTCTGCATACTATCACCTGAAGAACATACCTAGGATTAAAAGACTAATGTCACAGCAGGATTTAGAAAAGCTTGTCCATGCTTTTATCTTCAGTAGACTCGACTACTGCAATAGTGTATTCACAGGGCTGACAGAAACATCCATCAGAAAGCTGCAGCTGATTCAGAACGCCGCTGCTCGAGTCCTCACTGACACTAAAAGAGTGGATCAGTCCGGTTCTGAAATCTTTAGCCTGGCTTCCTGTCGGCCAAAGAATTGATTTTAAAGTATTATTGCTAGTTTTTAAATCACTAAATGGTTTAGGACCAAAGTATATTAACGATCTCCTACATAATTATGAACCATCAAGGAGTCTCAGGTCTTCTGGGACGGGTCTGCTCTCTGTTCCGAGAGTAAGAACAAAACATGGAGAAGCAGCGTTTAGCTATTATGCCCCGACCATCTGGAACAATCTGCCCGAATCATGCACGTCCACAGAGACTCTTACTATTCTCAAATCGAGACTGAAAACATATCCTTTTGCCGCTGCTTTTAATTGAGCTGTTCATATTCGCACTGCAGTATGCCTTTTATACATGTATTGTAAACCTGTTGTGTTTATTTGATTATCTTTGCTTTTTTATGCCTGTTGTAAAATGTTCTTATATAATGTGTTTCTACTGTATTTACTCTTAAAATGTCTTTTAATTGATTTTGTAAAGCACTTTGAATTGTCGCGTGCTGAAAGGTGCTATATAAATAAACTTGCCTTTTCTTACTGTGTGGTGTGGATATGAGTTTGTTGTTAACACTTTTAATTAAATCTTATCTTCAGACTTTCGCAACTGCTGCACGACAATTACCCTCATGATAAAATGTCCAATATACTCTTATCTTACAAAACACATGATAAAGTAAAATCTGCAGGAAACCGACGAGGTCATAAACTTGTTAAATCAGATGTGAAGGAATTTAAACTGCTGCTGTGGACGTGTGTTTCTGTTTTGACTCCACCCACTCAGACGAACAGGTGGTCATACCAAACGCTCCTCACCTCAGCGCTGACCTCAGATCAGCAGCTGCTCTCTGAGTTTACACTGCGAGAAACAAAACCCTGCTCTCTGATTGGCTGTAAATACGGTGTTCGAGTTACAATTAAATAAACGAGTGTTTGTTTGTAGTGGGGGTCAACAGGTATGAAATACTATAATTATAAACATTTCATTATCTGTGGCAGTTTATAATATAAATAAAATACATTCTAATATATGTTTTAAAAATATAATATAAATGTACTAAGAATGGTGTTATATACAGTATATCCACATCATAATTGAAGTATATCAAAACTCGAATACACAAAATGTCTAAATACCCTACTCGCGCTCCTATTGGCTAGCACTCCAACACATTGTACGTGATAGACTAAAAGGGGCGGGACATCTCTAAGCGGTTGACCAATCACAACAGAGCCGGCCAGCTAACCAATCAGAGCAGACTGGGCTCTGGTTTCAGACAGAGGGTGAAAAGAGGTGCTGCAGCACAGGCAGTATGAGAACAATAAAGAGCTTTTTGAACATGTTTTGGTACTGAAGAAGTTATTTTTAGGTTATTTAGTTAGGGGTTTTTAAGCTTGTAATTGTTTCTGTAGAATACGTGAAAACGCTCCAATTCTAGAAGATGTATTTTACATACTTTCTGTTTAGTGTCTGGTCCATGATTCTGAAGCTTCACAAAGCTTATAAGGGTGTCCCATTTCACATATTACATCTTATCTTCAGACTATTAGAATAGAATATGATTGTATTTCAAACAGTTGTGTGCCTGTGACACACACACACAGTGTTTCTTCTTCTTCTTTTCTGCTCTCTATTCTCATCTATTTTAGATCCGTTGTAAAGTGACATTAAAACTTTGAGTCTCTCCATGTCGGGACTTCCAGAGTTTTGAGGGTTTTGTATTTTCCAAAACACTTTTCTTCCTCTCTTGTTATTGGTCACCTATTATAATGAGCATGGTGTGTGTGTGTCTGTGTGTGCGTGTGTGTGTGTGTGTCTGTGCGTGTGTCTGTGTGTGTGTCTGTGTGTGCGTGTGTGTGCAGCTGTGTGGATGAAGGAGTGTTTGGTATTTACACCTGTCTATGTCGGTGTCTCTATGACTACAGCATTTGTTTTAGTGTCACTCCAGGTCTGTCATTTATTGCCATGTAATTAGATATCTTAATGATACACCGATATAAAAATAAGTCAAAACAATCCAATGTGTTGCCAATTTTTTTGTCTAAGAACTAAACAATTAAGAGAAGTATTAATTACCTTAAATACACTTTCAAATGTGCTTATTGCCATCCACCAGAGGCTCAAACATCACATATATGATTATTAAATATTAGATATTCAACAACAAGAGACTGGATAAACTCATGGTGTGTTTCTGAGTGACGGGGGGGGGCAGGTGCTGAGCGTCCGCCCTTTGATTGACGAGGCTGGGATAATAAATCCACATTTTATGGCTCTCTCAGGCTGAATAAAAGCGTCTCGGGGTCGGATCAGAAAGGCCACGAGACCCCGAGGACCCCCGAGCTGCTGCATCACGAGCACCATCAACACCTTTTAAAAACATCAGAATACATCTGACAGATAAATATAGACGACTTCGTGAACCCGGGAAACCTTCAGGAAACTATTCCACACCGGTTACCACTTACACACTAACGGAGCCATTCAGAGAATACCTTAAATATGTCTTTTGAGTTATGGTTAGAAGCAGTGGAATACGTACTATTTTAACTTAATTGTACTTTACTTGAGTATTTACATATACTTCTCATCCACATCTATCATATAATATTCATAGTTGCTTTGTACAAACATGATATGAAATGGTACTTTAAGACTCATTTTCTCTATTCTGTATAACAAGTACTTTGACTTTTGTTCCTTTATTAAGCTTATAATACTATTTTGAAATAAGCCTTTGTGCAGAATGAGTACTTTAACTTTCGGATGCCAACACATTTGCTCGAGTACAATTTTTTTAATTCAGGACTTTTACTTGAAATGGAGTATTTTAAGACTTACTTCTACTTTTAAGGATCAATGAAATGTGTCAATATGAAATGTTAAAGGGGACCTATCATGCAAAATGCACTTTTGTACGTCTTGTATACATGAATATGTGTCCCCGGTGTTCCAGGGAACTCACCAAGTGTCAGAAAACACAACCCTCTCTATTTTCCTCCATACCCAAATCTCTAAAAAAGGGGCTGCAACGGATCTGATAAAAACTGATCCAGATTTGAACACTGTCCTGACGTCAGGACGGTGGCGCTACGGCTATTGGGCCAACTCCACCAATCAGGAGGAGACAGCCACGGCCATTGCCGTTCGAAAGCGCTGGAGACGCTGTAGTACATATGCCAGGCCTGTAGATGGTGCTGTTCTCACAGAATCAGCCCTTGCAAAAACAGAGCTATAAATTGTCAAATTGAGCAAAATGAGGCATGGCTAAAATGCATGATCTGTTTGGTATTTTGAAAAAAAAAGTATAAATATGCCTTATATAGGTATGGTCCTACACTATATTATTCAAATATAGCATGATAGGTCCACTTTAATGTATTTTATGTTGTTATGCGGTGTATTGGTAATGTGCTCCCTCATTTTTGTGAATGTGTTATTATAGATACGGAAGAGGAGAGGACCGCATGTGAATTCGGACTTTTCAGAAATAAGTCAGAATTTTTTTATTAAAGTCAGAATTCTGAGATTTACACAAAATCAATTAATAAATCTCAACAATGTATTTCATGTGAAGGATGTCAGAGGGAGGATGGAGTCAGTGTCCTCGACAGAAACATGTTACACTGATTACATGTGAACGTGCACACACACACAAGTTGTCACCATTCTGTCAGATATAGTGTCATCTGTGAGTGATTGAGTGTGTGAGTGTGTGTGTGTGCACACATAACTGACCTTCGAGGCTCAGACAGATATATCTCTCTGTGTGTGTGATGACAACACGGCGTTATAAAAGGTGATATCAGTTTGATCTGCGCTTTCCTATTCTTTAAATCTACATTTCTCATGCGAAAATAATTTATTATCCAACACTTCAGATGAACAGTGACTATTCCTCCGTTTTAACCTCTGACTGTCCATTTTGTGCATTTAATATAATTAATGGGTATAACAAAAGTGTTGTGTTTATATCTTCCTTTAGTATATTTCCATTTTTTATATTATTCTACAAATCAAACTCCTTTTTATTAGAACATTCTGGTGCATTGCTACAATTAATTATTTTTAATTTCATGCAAAAAAGGACATTTTATTGCATCTTGCACATTTTGCGTGGTCAATGTACAATAAAAATAACACACTTTTATTTAAACGGCGGCAAATTGTATTGGTGAGAACAGGAATGTCTTTAAGATTTCATAGGGAACTTCCTTTCTGTTTCTGTGGTGGAGGATATTAAACTGTGGTCTGTGTGTGTGTGTGTGTGTGTGTGTGTGTGTGTGTGTGTGTGTGTGTGTGTGTGTGTGTCACATGCAGATGAAGCAACTTCTCCTTTTAGCAGAGTGCTGGGTGATCTCCTAACCCCGGACAAACAGGTCACATTACCACAGAGTGTGTGAGTGTGTGTGTGTGTGTGTGTATGTGTGTGTGTGTGTGTATGTATGTGTGTGTGTGGAGTCCACATTGTGAATGAGACAAAGATAGTATGTGTTATGTGTTGCCCTCTGAATATCTCCAGTGTTTATTTTAGAGCAGCTGCCCCCCACTGGTGAGTTGAAGGAACAGCAGCGTCTCACAGCTTTTTCCCTGAAATTAATTATTAGTAAATTAATGTTTTATGTTGTCGTACAATGTACACGTTTAAATATTTTTATTCTTATGTATTATATATTTAGACATTTCGTTTAAACTTCACGTGCTAATATAAATATTAATTGTATTTGATCTTTTATTGAACATTGTATTTTAACCTTTGTAGCAAAAAAAAATCTTGAATTGTTTTTTAATATATATATATTTCTTTGCCCGTTTTTATAATTTTTTTATTCCATTTAAATGTATCTTTTATAAAATGGAGCAAGGAAACCCAGTTGCCCCCGGGATTACATTACATTACATTACATGACATGTCACTTGTTAGACGCTTTTATCCAAAGCGACTTACATACTCAATACTGTGGACAATCCCCACAGGAGCAATTTGGGGTGAAGTGTCTCAGGGACACAACGACATGCTGACTGCAGTGGGGTTTGAACTTGATCCGAACACCATCGCTCAACCCACTGAACCACATGACTCCACTAGATAAATTAAGTTTTCAGATTCTAAGTGATGAAATTGACGCAATGGGAGTTGTATGAATGAACCAGAACAGTGAAGTTGTGAGTCGGACAAATAAATAATTCCTTATAAAGCTCGATAAATAATAAATTGTGTGTGTGTGTGTATAATGTGTGTGTATATAATATGTGTGTGTATATGTGTATCTGTGTGTGTGTCACCTCTTGCAGCAGCTCGTTCTCCTCCATGTATTTCTTGGCGGCGTTGCTGGCGCCCTCCGCCTGCTTCTTGAAGGCTTCGTTGGAGGCCATGAAGGTGGCCTGCTGGGAGAGCAGCGTGGCCAGGCGACGCAGCAACCTGCACACACACACACACACACAAACATGTGGTCAAAAAAGACTGAACGCGTAACGTGTAACCTTCAATGTCAAAGTCGGAAATCAAGTCGCAAACCGAAGATTTTTTTACGTGCAAGTTTCCTCCTCTGAATGGTCAATTCAACCTAGAAACTCACTGGGATTTTAGCTTTTGCAGACCATTTACATGCACTAAAACCTATAGAACACACTACAGGAAAGGAGAACCCCAAAAAGCATATTATGGGATCCAATATATAGGTTTAACTCTTCCAGTGTTTTAATATAACGCTTGGTTAACTGGCATGAAATAGTGAGAACACCACCTGAGCCCCAAAACAACCTGCTGTTGTGTACGTGTGTGTGTGTGTGTGTGTGCTAGGCCATCCATCATGTAAAGCCTAATATAGCCATTGACAACTTCCCACAAGCATAAATACATACAGTAACGACTAACACACACATTGAGTTTCCCCTGACACTTCCCAGCTGGTGTGTGTGTGTGTGTGTGTGTGTGTGTGTGTGTGTGTATGTGTGCTAGGCCATCCATCATGTAAAGCCTAATATAGCCATTGACAACTTCCCACAAGCATAAATACATACAGAAACGACTAACACACACATTGAGTTTCCCCTGACACTTCCCAGCTGAGGGGTGTGTGTGTGTGTGTATCATGGTGACACAAAACAGGAGGGGGAACCTATAGAAGACACCCTCCCCCAAATTCCTGTGCATCTCTACAGACAGTGATTGATAGGAGCAGTCTGCTTGTAGAAGCAAAATATTTAGGTTGTGTTTATTATTGGTATTATTTTTAGTTTGGACTGCACATGTATTTGGTTATCATAACATCAAGCAATGGTCGCCTGGGTGTCACTGTAATAAGTTGGTTTCCCTTTGAGGCTTTTGAGAGTATTACTTTGGTTTTTCTGTCGAGTTTCAGCTCCTACTTTAGTGATTATTTGTATTCATTTCTTTATTTAACATCATGAAACAGCTAAGATTCTCATTTAGCCTGTCGGAAACGTTGAATTTTTTCTTCAATATGACTTGAACATGGTTTTCAATAATATTTTTCTAACATCATTTATTAGGCCGCAGACTGTGAATACACCTGCTGAGTAAAGTTGTTGTGAGATGCTCAGGTGGCAGAAACATTTCCACACTTTAATACCTTAAAGGTCCCCTATCATACTGTTTTTCATCAATATATTACAGGTCTCAGATATATCCAGAACCGGTCTCTGATTGGCTGAAACACCAAACAGATCATTGCAGCATCCCATAATCCTCTCTGTTTCAAAAGTGCTGATTCTCTGTCTGTTTCTCAATGTCGAGGAAGGCTGCTCCAGAGCCACTATTTCAAGCATACTACGTCATCGAGTGGCGCCGAAGGACTGTTCCAATCTCCAGCATACTTGGAAATCTACCGAGCCCGGCGTACTCCGTTTGGAGAAATGTCGAGGCTGCACATGTGTAGACTCCGCGGTCTTAAAATCCCCACAATGCTTTGCGCACGGACCACTTTCCCCAAATCTGTAGCGGAAGATGTAAGGCGGGGCCTCTCATATGACGCACACCTGCACACTTGCTAGCCTGTTCCACACTTCGTTTTCCGAATGCCAGGAAGTATTCTTGCCTCGCTTCTGAAGCAAGTGACTCGGAAGACATGTCCTACCAAGCAAGCGTACTCGACATTGAGAAACACCCACTGTCTGTTACTTTAGATGAAAATAAGGAGCCCCTCCCCACGCCCCTCTGAGAGATATTTGTTTAAAAAGAACACAATGGTGCTCGAGGAGAGGAATCTCTTTACACAGAGGGGACACATGTTGATGTAGAGGAGACATGAAGAAGTGGATTTTGCATAATAGGTGACCTTTAAATGAAGTCAACAAATGTAGAAGCTTCTTCAGACTCTTATGAGACATTGTTTAGTTAAAGACTAGTCAGATTTATTGTTTTTCCCTGGTAGAAATCCAGACTATAATCCAACAATGTGTTTAGTCTGTCACGCAAAAAACACAAAGATAGTTACATGTTTGAAAAAGTTCTTATGTAATAAAAAAATAAAAAATCCATTCACAGCCGTTTTGATCGTTGAAAAGGAAAAAGGTGAATTTGTTGGGGGTTATTTTTAGCGGCAGGTTAATCCGCATTTGGTGCTCTAGTGAGTATTTGGGGCAGCAGGACAGTGAGCGTGGGGGTTTGAGAATAACGGTGTGGCTCATTCTTACCTACCCCATCTTTAACGTTCAAAATATACAACTTTTAAATTGTGTTAGATGTCATTTTGCCCTTCATAGTGTTTATGTGCCAGAGAACTACATATCTGGATCTTTTGACAGTCAACTTTTATATATTTAACTTAATAATTCTGTTTTAATTTCTTTTTTGAGATATTTACATTTCCTTTATTTTCAACTTTTTATATTTCAAATTATTTGCAATGCCTTGTTTGAACATGCTACTGTAACGCAATATGTTTAACGTCAATAAGGTATATCTTATCATAATTAGAAAAACAACAGAGGCGCTCTCCAGCACAGCAGAGATGATAAATCACGCTGGAAGTTACATCAGAGTCTGAACTGGGAATTAAAACATTTTGTACATCAACAAATCCGTTTCTGATTCGTCTGCAGAAGAAGATCCTCTCATGGAGTTCTGAAAATAATCTCATCAGCTGCCGGCGCTTCAGCCTTTCCAGAAACGTGTGATCCAAATATATATGCTTTTATTCTCTGAGTCACAGCAGACGGTCAGTGAGCGGCTCGGTCTAAACGCTGGACTCTGTGTTCCAGCAGCTGCTGCATCACATGCTGCGTGATTCACCAGCAGCTGCGGGGGGGGGGGTAACTATGTTTATTTACTCAAGTACTGTACTTAAAGGTCACCTATTATGCAAAATCCACTTCTTCATGTCTCTTCTACATCAACATGTGTCCCCTCTTCTTCATGTCTCTTCTACATCAACATGTGTCCCCTCTTCTTCATGTCTCTTCTACATCACCATGTGTCCCCTCTTCTTCATGTCTCTTCTACATCACCATGTGTCCCCTCTTCTTCATGTCTCTTCTACATCAACATGTGTCCCCTCTTCTTCATGTCTCTTCTACATCACCATGTGTCCCCTCTTCTTCATGTCTCTTCTACATCACCATGTGTCCCCTCTTCTCCATGTCTCTTCTACATCAACATGTGTCCCCTCTTCTTCATGTCTCTTCTACATCAACATGTGTCCCCTCTTCTTCATGTCTCTTCTACATCAGCATGTGTCCCCTCTTCTTCATGTCTCTTCTACATCAACATGTGTCCCCTCTTCTTCATGTCTCTTCTACATCACCATGTGTCCCCTCTTCTTCATGTCTCTTCTACATCACCATGTGTCCCCTCTTCTCCATGTCTCTTCTACATCAACATGTGTCCCCTCTTCTTCATGTCTCTTCTACATCACCATGTGTCCCCTCTTCTTCATGTCTCTTCTACATCACCATGTGTCCCCTCTTCTTCATGTCTCTTCTACATCAACATGTGTCCCCTCTTCTTCATGTCTCTTCTACATCACCATGTGTCCCCTCTTCTTCATGTCTCTTCTACATCAACATGTGTCCCCTCTTCTTCATGTCTCTTCTACATCAACATGTGTCCCCTCTTCTTCATGTCTCTTCTACATCACCATGTGTCCCCTCTGTGGAAAGAGACTCTGAAAGTTTCAGGAACAAAGATTCTCTCTCTTTTTGTCCTGATCCATTTATATAAAAACCTGTCTGAAAATGAGCTGATCAGATTTTGGCCACTTGATGATGTCATGATGTTTTGGGCTTGTGTAACCATTAGCCAATCAGCAACCAAGGTAACCTCACTCAGTTACTTTTTAACATTACAAATTAAAGATACTGATGGGCGATATGTAGATACGATTATTACCTCAAAATCCATACTGTGATGATCTTATAAGTGCATTGTTTAGTGTATTGATTGCCATAACATGTGACCTGCTCTATCGAAATCAGTCGCATTGAGCCGAAGACACATTTTGAGTTGTATACACTGTTGGAAAGAGGAGATTCATAGCTTTCTAATGATATCAGGATTGTTTTTGTACTCCCAAATATTAAGCTAAATATGTCACATTATATAATGACTGTTACCGAGTCATCACTTCTCTGGAATCCATCGATCTGATTGGTTATTAGCGGAGCAAATGATAAAAATAGTACGGAGGGAAGATATTTTCGTTTGGATTACTGGTCTGGGGGAAGCCCGCGAGTGTGTGTGTGAGTGTGTGTGTTTGTGTATTTTTGCATTTGTTTCCCGGGGGAAACACTCACGAGAAACACCGGCTGTTGTTATGCGTGCTGTGACGTTAAGTTACTCCGTTCTCGTAATTATGCAGTAACAAGCTTTAAAGTTGTATTTATCATCTGAATTTGCCGAAACAAGTTTAATATTCTGAAAGCCAAGACTTTGTTTAATTGAAATCAGATGAAAACAAACTGTAACGGACCCTGCCGTGTTATCTATGATTACTATACGCCTTACATTCATAATGTCAGCCGGAGGGAGGGGGAGCGGCGCTGTGGAACAGCAGAGTGCGAGTGAGAGCTGTCAACTTCCCTTTACAAGCTTCAAACATCGTGTGATTTTGGAAATAAAATAAAAGTTTCATATTCTGAAAGCCAAGACTTTGTTTCGTTTATTTAAAATCAAACAAAACACCCGAAAAACTAGTTTTTTACGCAAATCTACGTTTATTTTTAAATGAGCCGTTGCGACTTCCGACTGATTTCGATAGAGCGGGTCACACACGTGCTAGAATTTAAAGCAGTAACCTAATGGCGCATTTCCACTACACGGTCGGCCTCGGCCACACTCGGTACGGCTCGGTACGGCTTGGCCGCGTTGGGCCTTAACAGGGCCGACTCACTTCATGCTGCGCTTCCATTACAGTTTAGGAACTGGGGTAGTTACTATAGTAACGCAGTGTAGGCGGAGCCGTGACGTCATCTTCAATGAGAAATCCAGAAACACAACACAGCCGTTAGCTGTGAGCACTCAGAGCTCACAGCTCCTTATATATGTTCAGAAACTCGACAAAAGTTAAACAAGTACACACCACAGACTGCCTGTGTCATGGTGAATACAGTCGCTGCTGTATTTATGTCTGTATAGGCCGTTGTTGTGAGTGTGGACGGTCAGAGCATATACTGCGTTAGCTTAGCCAATCTCCATCTAGAAAAACACGAATTTTAAAAGGTTTTTCGCCTGCCGTCTGTCTGCAGACTTGACAAAGCATTAATTCATGGTTTTTACTAACCGGTATCAGTATGTTGTTACTTCGGCATCATTTTGAAACGTGTATTACAATTAAATCACGGTCAAATATGTCCATCTTGTTGTAGTTCTAGCCCTCTTGCCAGCGCTCCTCTCTCTAGTTTAGCATACTCAGCCCGACTCAGCCCTGTTTGTTGGCCCCGATAGAACCACAATTTTCTAGGGCCAGAAAAGAGGGGAAAAAGTGGCCCCGCGCCGTGCCGCGCCGGAACGAGGCCTAGTGGAAGCACAACCAAAAAAGGGGACGGCACGACACGGCACGCTTAAAGCGAGCTACGCGCTGCAATGGAAATGCGCCATAAGAGTCCTATAAGCACTGCATTAATGATTACAGATTTGAAAACATCGTTGCTTGCTTTAAAAGTAGCACAATTCATTATGTCAAACCTTGGAAAGTATCTAAATATCCCTGCCCTAATGCCAAAGGAGCTGCACACTGAATATGTTTTGCCGTTTGATGTCTATGTCTGGACCGCTGCGTAAAAAGGAGGGTTTCTGCCCCGTTACTTCTCCGCTGCTTTCTTGTCCCAGTTTGCTTTTCAGCCCAACTGTATACAGTTTTTCTCAGACGCGGAGGGATACTGGCTTGTTGTGAAAAGTAACTACAATTCTACCTGTGGTATACGTTCAGTATATCACGGCTAAGAACCAATCAGATTGCTTGATTTGACTTGTCCGTTTTAAACATTTAATTATCCCTTCACTTATATAACCTGCAGTTAAAATGTTTTCTAATTTGATCACCACTAACATCCCCTCAGCCTGACAACCAGCTGCCCTCCAATCACGAAAACTCATGTCACACAACTCTGAGAAGGGTTAGCCAATCAGGGACCATGACAGATTTACACCTCAGAGGCTCATCCAATCAGAGTCAGGCAGCAGGATTTACACTGTACAGTGAGCGTTTCTCAATGGAAACACACACATACACACACAGCTGCACATTCTTTCCATCCTACTGTAACCCTCCTCGGCATTTAGACCTGTGTGAGTGTGCGTGTGTGTGTGTGTGTGTGTGTGTGTCTCACAGGCAGAGCAGCAGGGCGAAGCCGGCGATGTACTCGTTCCTCTGCGCTCTGAACAGTTTCATGTGGATGTGTTCGATGGCCGTGGGGTTGTTGGTCAGATCCACCTTCTCCGGCACGCTGTACTTCCTCACCTCGCGGAAAGCATCTGCGCACACACACACACACACAAAGAAGAACAACATCGTCAGTGTGTATCCCACAAGTTGAGTAGTGTCCAGTTGCATTATGAACTTTAAATGTTACACAAAACCAAATGTGCTTCACAGTCTGAGATAAGTTGATTGAAACTGAATTCACTTAATACAAGAGCTATAAAGACCCTAATTAAACTTATAAGGATATTTTATTTGCTTTATTGATCACCAGAGGAGTAATGTAGGTGATGCAGAACACAGACTGAAATGAGGAAGGAGAAGACGAAGAAGGAGGAGGAGGAGAAACAACCTACCGATGAGCAGGAAGACCAGGATGGCGATGGCCACCATGAAGGAGGTGTTTCCATAGAGAGCGATGGTCTGGATGATCCGAGACTTAAAGATCTTACTCCACCTGCAGGAGCAAACACTCACATTATAACACCAGGGTATATGCAGGAATCCTGAAGTCAGATGTAAGACCTTTGAAGACCTTTTTTTAAGACCCTTTCCATACATTTTAAGACCTCATCGCCACTTCGGGTTTTAACCGGTTACATTGGCGACACACTTTACCTCACATTGACTATATACAGTATTGATTGTCCTTCCTCCTTATCTTCCAACCATTTGGACGCAGACTTGCATTTCCCCATAACGATGTTGTTTAACAACCGGCGTAAACGGGCCTTCGCGCGCTATCAAGCAGTGAGCGTGCAATGTCCTGTTCAGATGACGTCAAATCCAACGGGATGCCATAAATAAACTACACAGAATCACACTACACACCTACGCAATGATTCCATTCAGGCAGACTGTAGAATACAACCTCTTTGGACAATTTATATACTTATTGAAAACAAGCTGCCAAAATGTAATACCTTGGAAAATGCCGTTTAATACTTTTTAATAGCCTTCATTTTCGCTAAAACTTTTAATACTTTTTAAGACCCCGCGGACACCCTGAACACAGAGTCGATATACACAGTAATAGATGGAATACAGTCAGACAGCTGAGGCTATGGCTCCATCTAGTGGAAACAACACACTACACACATCTGAGGAAAATGTCCTTATACCCAGATACAAATATTGGTAGAAATCGGATCATGAAGGGAAACAGCACTTGTGATTATAAGGGAAAGAGAGTATTAAAAAGTGACGGACAAAAGGGAGAATTTAAATAGTTTTAGATGCCAAAAATGTACAACTCTTTAAATATGCAATAAAAAAATATGATGTATGTACAACTTTACAAGTACAGTATAAAAAAAGTCATTATTGATAATTAAAAAAAAGACAGAAATGTGATCTTGAAGGGAAACAGCACTTGTGATTATTCAGGAAAGGCTGTTAAAAAGTGAAAGACAAAAGTGGGGAATTATTTGATTTTAGATGCCAAAAATGTACAACTCTTTAAATATGGAATAACCCAATATGATGTATGTTGTATTTGTACATCTTCACCATACTTACTGCAAGTTCAGTATCAAAAAAACAATAAAAATAGGACATAAAAACCAAAGAAATGTAGAAATCCCAAACCTATCGATTCATAATTTTAGTATTTAAAAAAGGACCAAACCTTCAATGTGTTTTTGGGAGATGAAAAATACCTTCTTATTCAGATTGTTTGTTTTTAATATGTTCACAACTTTATAAAAACAAACCTTTTCTCTACTTTGTTTGAGAGCTTTATCTGGGAGTCGCAGTCGAGATAAGATTTGAAATAGTGGCTCCTTATTTGTTCTAGGAGTCCCTTTTAGCAAATCAAAAGTTCCTTATATTGCGTTTCTGTCTACTTTTGAATCGAACCACTCATTCTCCAGCAGCTTCTGATGAATCGTCAGACTTTGTACAATCAGATACTGAGTCATGGGGTGTTTCTCAATGTCGAGGACGCTTGCTTGGTAGCACATGTCTTCCGAGTCACCTGCTTCAGAAGCGAGGCAAGAATCCTTCCTAGCCTCGGAAAACAAAGAACTGTGGAACAGGCTAACAGGTGTGCGTCATATGAGAGGCCCCGCCTTAAATGGAGCGCGATTTCCGCCAAAGATTTGGAAATTGGTCCGTGCGCAAAGCATTGTGGGGATTTTAAGACCGCGGAGCCTCGAAATTTCTCACTACAAAGTACGCCGGCCTCGGTAGAATTCCAAGCATGCTGGACATTGGAACAGTCCTTCGGCGGGACTCGATGACGTAGCATGCTTGAAATAGTGGCTCCGGAGCAGCCTTCCTCGACATTGAGAAACACCCATGGATGTCTCTTATATATTTACTTTAAATCCGGAACATCCCTCAGGAGTTTCTGGGGATATTTTGGTGATAAAAACCTGCTGACATGAGCTCTGGGATCAGAGACGTGTCTGTTCTGTGAGTTAATCAGAGGTCGGTTATAATCTGTTTCACACAGAGCGGCTCCGTTTCAGATAACTGTTTAAAATCAATCCAACTGGAACCGTTTGACTCTCAGCGAACGCTCAAACACCACATTCACAAACTGTGTGAAAGCTGAAAATGTCTAGCAGAGCGTCGTAGTTTAGGAATGATAAAGGAAGCTTATGATGACAAGAAAAGGAGAGACACTTAAGTCTGAGTGGAGGTGTGGTTGACGCGTTGCTAGGTGTGACTGGGCGATAAAACAATAAGAAATAATTAAATGCACTCGTAGTTGAATAGTGGAATAAAATAAATAGTGACAGATGTGCCAAGAGGAGATTTCTCTTGGACTTCAAATCAAACTGCAGCCGAGGCACCAGGTAGAACATCTTACACAGAATCAAATCTATTGTCCAGGAAACTATTTCATTTGGGCATTTATTTTCCTTATGTTTAAATTATGAAGCCGACAAAGAATAAGGGCAGACTTTAACAATGGTAATCCCTTTCCCTCATAAATAAACATATGCCTTTCCGGTGCCAATAACTCCTCCACCTGTCTCTAATAAATACCAAATCACCCAGTGCCTGAAGATGCCTTCAACATAAAAAGCATTACCAACTCAAATGTACTCAAAACTGTGCTGATAGGGTACTCGCACACACAAAGCCGTGGCAGCACATCACTCCCACCCTCATCCACCTCCACTGGCTGCCGGTCAAGTCCCGCATAGCCTACAAAGTCCTCCTCCTCACCTACAAGTCCCTCCTTGCCCCCCAGTACCTATCGGACCTCCTTCGCCCACATGCCCCACCCCGGAACCTGCGGTCTTCAGACTCTGGCCTGCTTACCACCCCCCGCACCAACCTGCGAACCTTCAGGGACGGAGCCTTCAGTGTGGCAGCCCCCACTCTCTGGAACGCTCTCCCTGCAGAGATCGGCAACATCCCCTCGCTTGACGCCTTCAAAAGGGCCCTCAAGTCCCATCTGTTTGCCAAGGTCTTCGGCCCCTAATCTATTTGTTGTTTTGTCTGTGAGACGGTGGGTGTTTCTCAATGTCGAGGAAGGCTGCTCCAGAGCCACAAGGATGCTACGTCATTGAGTGCCGCCGAAGGACTGTTCCAATCTCCAGCATACTTGGAATTCTACCGAGGCCGGCGTCTTTCGTTGCGGGAAATTTCGAGGCTGCACATGTGTATCCTCCGCGGTTTTAAAATCCCCACAATGCTTTGCGCACGGACCAATTTCCAAATCTTTGGCGGAAATCGCGCTCCATTTAAGGCGGGGCTTCGCATATGACGCACACCTGTTAGCCTGTTCCACAATTCTTCGTTTTCCGAGGCTAGGAAGGATTCTTGCCTCGCCTCGGAAGGACCTGACTCGGAAGACATGTCCTACCAAGGAAGCGTCCTCGACATTGAGAAACACCCCCTTTGTCTGACTGCCTTTTGTTTTTGTTATGTTCCTACTCCTGTTCTTCTTTGTAAGAGACTGTTAAACAATTGAACTGAAACAATTTCAAAACATTAATCTGCTACTTAGTAATATATATATCTAATATATATCATTCCAATAACTTGTATATAGACTCGTACTGCACTATTCCACATGCTCACTTTATTTTAGAACTATTTTTCTTTTTGTATTACTTTACTATCTGTATTATTATTATTATGTTGCATTGTTGGAGAAGCCTGTGACATAAGATTTTCAACGACATAATTACTCTGTAGCTATGTTAGTTTGACAATAAAGAACCTTGAACGTAAAGCGACCTTGGGTCTCATGAAAGGCGCTATATTAATCCAAGCTATTATTATTATTATTATAATGATCAAATGACTCTACAAAACAGGAAGAAAAATAAATGTTTACTTGTGAAATATTACACAACAATGACCAGCTCCAGCAATATGATTAACCATATAATTTAGTATCTATAAAAAGGAATAGTGTGTTAATATTATTTGAGAGACGATCTGTTGAGTCAGAAGCCATACCTGCTTACACAATGTACATTTCAAATACAACTCTTTGCGCTGTATCCTAATCACATGCTTTTACCGTCAGAGTTTATAGATTTTCTATCTTCACGGTCTACTGTATATTTTCTACTTTTCAAATTCTATTTTGAGATGTTTAAAATTCTAGTATTGTTTATTTCTACTCTTTAATTTCTACACATGTGCAATGCCTTGTTTTGTTTTGTATGCTGCTGCAAGGCAAACATTTGGGATCAATAAAGTACCTTTTATCTTATCTAACAGTTGTTAGCTTATGTTGATTTCCCAATGCTGGTAATTGTAGTACTCAATCCATGCCAGAGACGTTGGAGTAATGATCACTTTAGTTGAGTTATTGTGGGTGTGATCAGATCAACTGAAATCAATCTCCCTATAAGATCTAATCTGTAGCGTTTCATTAACTCAACGTAATAAAGCTTTTGGAGAATATCTCTTAAACCCCGTTGTCTTTCGGCCATTTTCTCCTCTGCTTTTTCAACTCATAAGACTGTCCAAAGTCTTCACTACTCCTAACATTTATTCACCTTAGGAGCTCACTTCAAGTCTGAAATGTCGGTTATAAAACATTTTTCTTCATCAGGATCTAGTCTTAAAAGTAAAACAGAAGATTATTCGATAACGTAACAATTCTAAGATGTTCTTTTTTTAGAAATGTGTCACTAGGAGCCAGTCTTTGTGCTAGAAAGCTTTATGATTACAGGCCCAGATTCAAGCCCTGTTAATACGACTGAGTTGTCATAGTATACTGAACTCAACCTGATAGAAGTCACACTCAAAAGACTCAAGGCGTTCAAACATCTGTGTTTTGAGAGACAATTGTTTGGTTTGTACGAGTCATGCATCATGCGCTCCCTTTTAGAATGAATAAATACAAAATACAGTAAAGTTATAGTCAAATGAATGAACATTGCACGACGACATTCAACAGATAACATCGATTCATTTGGATGTATTGCTAACAGTGTAAAGGTAGGTAAACAACGTGTAGCCTGTTGTCATGTCGGAGACAAATTTACAGCAATTTCTACCAAAACGTCTGAAAAAAAATTGCCGGATACAGAAACATTCTGACAATAAATACAAAAGACAGGTGAGTAAATGGACAGGTGAGTAGAGGAACTAGTGTGGAAACGGACAGGTGTGTAAATGGACAAGTGGGCAGAGGAACCAGTGTGTAAACGGACAGGTGTGTAAATGGACAGGTGAGTAGAGGAACTAGTGTGTAAACGGACAGGTGTGTAAATGGACAGGTGAGTAGAGGAACTAGTGTGGAAACGGACAGGTGTGTAAATGGACAAGTGGGCAGAGGAACCAGTGTGTAAATGGACAGGTGTGTAGATGGACAGGTGAGTAAATGGACAGGTGAGTAGAGGAACTAGTGTGTAAACGGACAGGTGTGTAAATGGACAAGTGGGCAGAGGAACCAGTGTGTAAATGGACAGGTGAGCAGAGGACAGGTGTGTAAATGGACAGGTGAGTAAATGGACAGGTGAGTAAATGGACAGGTGAGCAGAGGAACCAGTGAGTAAATGGACAGGTGAGTAAATGGACAGGTGAGTAAATGGACAGGTGAGTAAATGGACAGGTGAGTAAATGGACAGGTGAGTAAATGGACAGGTGAGTAGATGGACAGTAGGGCTGTCCCGAATACCTGAGATTAACGGAGAAAAAGTCATATCTACATATAAAGACGGAGAAAGTAAATGATAACGTTTACGGTTAAGTGTTAGCACCCCCCGAAGAGGCTCAAGCTCTAACGTTGATATTGGAGTTT
Source organism: Trematomus bernacchii (assembly GCF_902827165.1). Classification (NCBI taxonomy): domain Eukaryota; kingdom Metazoa; phylum Chordata; class Actinopteri; order Perciformes; family Nototheniidae; genus Trematomus; species Trematomus bernacchii. The sequence goes on from NW_022987615.1 coordinate 825,532, forward strand.
TCAATAAATTCAATTTGGCAGACGCAGTGCAAAAAAGAATATCCGAATAACGAAATTGAAACCCGAATAGTACTCCAACGAACGAATATTCGAGTACAGCCCTAATGGCCAGGTGTGTAGATGGACAAGTGGGTAAATGGACAGGTGTGTAAATGGACAGGTGTGTAGATGGACAGGTGTGGAAATGGACAGGTGAGCACCGACCTCTTGGGTGAGATGAAGGGGATGCAGAGCAGCAGAACGAAGAAGACTTCACCGTAGAGGAAGGTGGCGACGGCGGTCCACTGCAGACTCATCCTGACTCCTGACAACAAAACACAAACCTGGCATTAATGTTTGAATCTTAAAACAGCAGCAGAATTAAAACACAGAAGCTTGCTTTTAATTCAGCTCCAATCAATATGTACTTCTTACGTTTTCATGCATCTTATTCTCATTTGTTTTGGGTGCAACGATACATGGCTACAGTTTTATTGAGCACGAGATGTCTTTACAAAAGTGTGACCAATTAGATTCAGGCATTACAATATTTAAAAAAGGCGGATTAAAGACAATAAAATAAAAACAATGACTAGCAAATGGAAACATATCTACAGTAGAGAAGACATTAACACAGATAATACGCAATATGAAATATTCTGGATATATTCAAATGTTATATAAAAGACCAGCAACAGAAATATTGACTTATTCTACAGGAGATGATTACGCCCGTCTGAATACCATCCTGTGAATAGAGGGAAATAGAAGACATAAAGCCATCCCTTATCATTGTATTATTAACCCTTGTGTTGTGTTTGAAAGCTGTTTCCGTTCATGGTGTTCGCGGGTCAGTTTTGACCCATGATTTATTTCAGTCCAAAACACAACCAAAAAATGACTATCATCCAATATTGTTTTAACTACATCATAACTAACTTATAATGCATTCATAACCGTACAATCCTGTTGTAATTTAATGTTATGTCCCAAAACACATTACACCACATATTGCACATGTGCATATGTGTGTTCAAGTTCAAGTGTTAGTGTACATATTCTTTGAGAAAGGTGGAGTTCCCGTGGGGGGAGGGGGGCAGAGGGAGGGGGCAGAGGGAGGGGGGACCAGGGGTGTTTCTCATGTTGAGTAAAGCTGCTCCAGAGCCACTATTTCAAGCATACTACGTCATCGAGTGCCGCCGAAGGACTGTTCCAATGTCCAGCATACTTGGAATTCTACCGAGACCGGCGTACTTCGTTTGGAGAAATTTCGAGGCTGCACATGTCTCCACGGTCTTAAAATCCCCACAATGCTTTGCAAAATGTCCCCAAATCTGTGGCGGAAAATGTAAGGCGGGGCCTCTCATATGACGCACACCTGCACACTTGCTAGCCTGTTCCACTCTTTGTTTTCCAAATGCCAGGAAGTATTCTTGCCTCGCTTCTGAAGCAAGACGCTCGGAAGACATGTGCTACCAAGCAAGCGTACTCGAGATTGAGAAACACCCCAGGTGCAGGTTGCGAAAAATGATTGTTACAGTGGATGAAGGGGGAGGGGCTGGGGTGTCTAAAGTCAAAGATTAATCTTGATTGGGCCAAATTTGACCCCGAGTGACCCACAACATGCTGCCGGGTCTCCCCAGACCCGAACACCAAATCATACACCTTTTTTTTTTTTAGAGACCTTCAGACTTGGCTAAAATTGTCCAAATCAGTTTTGTAGTGTTTAAATAGCTGTGGTGGAGGATATCATGAAGCCTCGTTCCCATACAAAAAACTAGAGCGTAGTTATTATATAATTTTAACTTGGAACGGGTCACGGGAGACCCGAACACAACATAAGGGTTAAGTTTGAAAAGCCGAATGCTCACAAATATCTGCAGCTTCAGAAATGTGTCCGTAAGGTTTGAAAACAAACACTGAGCTGTAACAACACGCAGGATATACTACAACTTAAATCGAGAAGAAGCCGAGAGGATAATTAGAGGCCAGGTGTGATGAGTTTATTATTGGACGTTTCAGAGAGCAACAGTTTGTAAAACTTGATTTTGTAAATGGGTAATAGTATTAGAACAAAGATGCACCAACTTGAGCTGAAACTAAAGTTAACCTCTGGTTCAGTTTCATCATCCAGGGCAAGAGCTCATAAAATAAAGATAAGATCAACTTTATTGATTCCAATATTATTGGGATTGTTGTTTTGCTACAGCAGCATAACAAAACTAAACAAGGCATTGCACATAATTAGAAATTAAAAAGATTAGAAATAATTAACAAAAATATAAAAAAACAGAACTAAAGAGTAGAAAAATATACAAGTTAACCGTGATGGCATATTCCATTATATTGAGATTTACTTCAAATGCATTTTTAGAGAATTCACTTCATCCTTTTTACATTACAGTTCATGCATTTTGCAACCGTACACCACACATATTTAATATTTTATTTTGTATACTCCCCATGAATTTCCGCATTAATTTACCCATTAGATTCTAATTCTTTTAAATACATCTTTAATGAACATATTTGGAATCACCCTGAGATCTAAGATGTTATTAGCAATTATAAAACGGACAAGTCAAATCAAGCAATCTGATTGGTTCTTAGCCGTGATATAATGAGCGTATACCACGGGTAGAATTGTAGTTACTTTTCAACCGTATACGGCCCGCGAGACCATTTGGTACGGCCCTCGAGGTAATTTATAAGACACACGCAAAAAAGAAAAAAATTAAAGAAATCTAGATCACAACATAATTAAACAAGCGAGTGCCTGTTTTTCCTGGCCAAGGTCAGGGTCCTTGAAGACAACACGAGCCTAACGTGTCATCACGTGGTATATGTCTCGTCTGACAGGGGTGCAGTTCTGCCGGAGAGCACCAGAATGCCGCTGGGCCGGGACTTCACAAATTGCAGTACCCATAAGGAGCCAGTAGGAGCCTTATGGGTACTACTCATACATACATGGTACTACTCCGCTTCGCGTCCGGCCGAAGCACGCCCCTTAGCTGTGATATAATGAGCATATCACCGCCTGTCGTGAGCTATTGCTTAAAGGGGACCTATCATGCAAAATGCACTTTTGTACGTCTTTTATACATGAATATGTGTCCCCGGTGTTCCAGGGAACTCACCAAGTGTCAGAAAACACAACCCTCTCTATTTTCCTCCATACCCAAATCTCTAAAAAAGGGGCTGCAACGGATCTGATAAAAACTGATCCAGATTTGAACACTGTCCTGACGTCAGGACGGTGGCGCTACGGCTATTGGGCCAACTCCACCAATCAGGAGGAGACAGCCACGGCCATTGCCGTTCGAAAGCGCTGGAGACGCTGTAGTACATATGCCAGGCCTCTAGATGGTGCTGTTCTGCCCTTACAAAAACAGAGCTAAAAAATGTCAAATTGAGCAAAATGAGGCATGGCTAAAATGCATGATCTGTTTGATATTTTGCAAAAAAAAAAAAGTATAAATATGCCTTATATAGGTATGGTCCTACACTATATTATTCAAATATAGCATGATAGGTCCACTTTAAACGACTGCCTCTCTGTACATCTGTTTATTTGTTTATTTCTATCAGTATATTATACAAGATGCCAAAGTAAATCAAACATAATCCCTCAGCACTGCTAGGTAACAAAAACAGAAACATTACAAGTCAAAATATTTAAGTTGGTAAATACATTCATAAGATAAAATACATGGTACTACATCTCAAGTTAAAGAGATCACAGTTCTGATTCTTGAGCGACTGTCGGAGAATCCAAATTGCAAAATATGTAGGGCACTCATATTGCTAAAAGCCTATAAAAAAAACATATAATTGAATTAAACTAACTAAAGCCAGTGTGGAGGATCAGCTGACCAGTGAGGTGGGTGTGGCAGCAGCTGTGTCATGCAACACTGCAACACACTGCCAACATCTCAGTGAAGAAACACACTGAACTTTGGTTTAATTTGTACATTAAAACACACATTAAGACACAAGTAGCATAATCAATGTCTATAAACTAGTTTCTCACAGTTTTCTTTCTCTGTGGAACAAAATAACGTATATTTTTCTATTTTAGAGGGATAGATTGAGTCCTTAAAAAGGTGATTTAAATAAGGATACACGACACACCTGGCAGGCAACATGTAAAACCTGTTTATTCTCTATTAACAGCTAAAATAGTGTTTAGATATCGTCCATTGCTAAAACATATTGAACTACATCAACTGCACACCACGTGAATATCGTTTAGGGTACATCTATTAGCTTGAGTCAAACAGATTTAAGCATATCAAGTTCAAACACACAGGTTTTAATAACGTGTATTTGTTGGATTTTGACAGGAAACCCAAGTTTGGTTTTTAAAAACGTGAATTACTTGAGCTAATAGCTGAATGTCTCCGTGTATTTCCTGGAAATTAGCCACTTAGCTTGTAGGCCCCGTCTAATTCCTGCTTTGTATTGAGTCAGATATTCATGTATAATGTAATAAATTGTGTCTCCATGTCTGGGGTTTTCTCTGGAATGTGTGATGTTGAAATGTCTGCTAACAACTTGATTTACTAAGTTTACAAACTTGGCGTTAAGTTAGCAAGCTAAACTAGTTAGCAGATGTTAGCTGTCACAGGCTTTGCTAAGATAGCACCAGTTGTTAGTCAGCAGGTGAACTTACCTGAGACTATTCCCGCAGACACAGAGAAACTCAGGAAACACGGAGCTCTTCTGACGAGCTTCAAACTCTCTACTAACTGGAGTTAGCTTAGCTTCCTGTTGTAAACACCTCCTGCTTCCGGGGTTTAATGCCAGCTCATCCAGATCCCGGCATTTGATTGCATGAATCGATGCAAGTGGGAGGAGTCAACATGTCACTTCCGAGTTTTGACATTTCATATTATTATTTTGTTGTACTTTTTGTACTTTTTCGTAAACAACATAGCAATTTTGAATTACACACCGGCAAAATGTGCATGTTGTCAATGTATTACAATAATCCCCCCCCCCCCCCCCGTAAAAAACATTCAAAAATAATAAACAAACAAAGAATTGAAATATCACATTAAAAAACAATAACAATAAAAACAAATAAATAATAGTCACAATAGAAATATATAAGTAATAACAGTTCAGATATCATTATCGACAATTTATCAACTATATAAGATATTTTCAGTATATATTAAGACTATTAAACTTTAATTTATTACATTTTTGGTTTTTCTATCATTTAATTGTATTAAGTTGATTTGAAAAAAATATCATTATTATTTCTATTCATTTATTTGAATTTATTGTATCCTTTTATTCTCGGTGTCTGTTTTACAAACTGATCAAGGACACCATCAAGAGATAAAAAAGGTAAACAAAAAAATAAAAAAGGGAATAACTTGAGAGTTTCTGTTTAAAATGGATTTTGAATTTGTTTTTTGCAAATATATAATAATATGTAATATATATAGCATTAGATCAATACAAAATGCTTACATATACAGTGAAAATAGGTGTTTTTTATTTTATTAAATCTCATATATTTCTGACAGATTAATATGATTGTTTTTTAATCGTAGTTTTTATATTTAATTTCATATAAATACCCCTTATTTAGCTATTTTCCTTTTTACCCCCAAGGTTTATATTGTATTATATCATGTATTATGTCACCTCGTCTGACCGACAGAGAGAGACATTGTCTGCAGGAAAGAAACGATCTCCGTGCTTCAGATAAAAGGGAGGAAGAAAACAGAGACATCTCACTCTGATTGTTTTTCCACTAACTATAACAGCTCTCTCTCTCTCTTTCTGCAGACACTGCTCTCCAATTACTGGTCAGACTGTTTCCACAGTAAATTATTAAGTATGTACAGACAACTTTGAAGATACAGGCTATAGTTATTTATAGATCCCTGAGGGGGGATTTGTTTCTTTCATAATATCAGCAGCTGTTTTGCATACAGAGAACAACACATTGCATTAAAGAGTCCTCTCCTGCTGATGTTCAGGTGTATATCAGTATGTAGTGTATCTACTTTAAAGAGTCCTCTCCTGCTGATGTTCAGGTGTATATCAGTATGTAGTGTCTCTACTTTAAAGAGTTCTCTCCTGCTGATGTGCAGGTGTATATCAGTATGTAGTGTCTCTACTTTAAAGAGTCCTCTCCTGCTGATGTTCAGGTGTATATCAGTATGTAGTGTCTCTACTTTAAAGAG
>NW_022987615.1:836713-869213 GCF_902827165.1 Trematomus bernacchii
GCAGGGAGCAATTTGTAATTAATGGTGCATTCAAATTGTACTGGGAAGTCGGGATTTCTGATAACAACATTGCTATAGTGTTTGGATTTGCATATATTGTATATATATATATATATATTGTATGCCATGTTGCCGCTGGTTTTAATTGATATATTCAGGCTTATTATTTTTAGGGTTAGAGTCCCCTAAGTGTATTGGGGTTAAAGTCCCCCGTAGGTGGTTAAAGTCATTATTGGGGTTAAAGTCATTATTGGGGTTAAAGTCATTATTGGGGTTAAAGTCCCCTACGTGTGCCGTTTTGGTTTCAAGACCCTGGTTCGCGGAGGACACCAGAAAAGTCCTAGAAAAGACAACTTAAACTTAACTAATGTGCATTTAAAAAAAAGAGGAATAGTTTTGGCGAAAACTAAAAAGGTACCATGGGGTACAGGAATCCGTTTTGGTTTCAAGACCCTGGTTCACGGAGGATACCAAAAAAGTCCTAGAAAGACAAGGTAAACTTAACTATGTGCATTTAAAAATAAAACAGAGGAATAGTTTCAGCGAAAACCAAAAGGTACCATGGGGTCAGATTATAATTTTCCAAAGGGGGGTTCGCTTATCATGAAACACTTGGAATAACTAAAGGATAAGTTAAACAAGAAAGAGGAAAGAAAGGGAGGTGATAGAAAACTATTTCTGCTAAAAAGTGAGCAATGATTGAGAGTCAGAGCTAAACATTTCAGATGTGTGTATCTCACACTGCACTGTGACTTTAATTCATGTACCTTTGCTTTTAAATTAGTGTTTTTAGATATCATTTTATAATATGTTTCTTAATGCTCTTAATGTCTTTCATTTTTGTAAAGCACTTTGAATTGCCTTGTGTGGAAAGGTGCTATATAAATAAACTCGCCTCGCCTCGCCTCGCCTCGCCTTGATGCATTATCAACTGTCAAGATTGGCTAATACACTTTTTATAATGTTTTGCACCAAGATATTAATTTAAATAAAATGTAGTATTTAATTTATTGTCTCTTAATGGAAGGGGTGTCTTGGAGTTATAATAATATAAATAATATATATTTTTACATATTTGTAAATGTTAAAAATGTGTGTATGAAAGCAGTTCAAATATTTGTTTTTATTTCTTCTTTATTTTTTGGTCTTGTTATCTCTAGTACTTTCTTGCTTTTAAATTACTTTTAATAGATATTTCTAAATATATTTACGCCTGTTTACAAGTCTCAAGCATATAATGTTGTCTGTATTTTTTATTTTAAGTTTCATAAGTTTTTTTTAATCCTAATCTATTTCTTCATTTTCTCATGGTATCGTATTTCATCACTTTATATTTCATTTTTGATATTTCTCCCAAAAATCTTGTCTTGCATTAGTTATTTATGTTAAAAGTGTTTTTCTGAAGGAGTGGTCAGACAGACAGACAGACAGACAGGCAGACAGGCAGACAGACAGACAGACAGACAGACAGACAGGCAGACAGACAGACAGACAGACAGACAGACAGACAGACAGACAGACGGATAGACAGACAGACAGACAGACAGACAGACAGACAGACAGACAGGCAGACGGACAGACGGACGGACGGACAGACAGGCAGACAGGCAGACAGGCAGACAGACAGACAGACAGACAGGCAGACAGGCAGACAGACAGACAGACAGGCAGACAGACAGGCAGACAGACAGACAGACAGACAGGCAGACAGGCAGACAGACAGACAGGCAGACAGGCAGACAGGCAGACAGACAGGCAGACAGACAGACAGACAGACAGACAGACAGGCAGACAGGCAGACAGGCAGACAGACAGACAGACAGACAGACAGGCAGACAGACAGACAGACAGACAGACAGGCAGACAGACAGGCAGACAGACAGACAGACAGACAGACAGACAGACAGACAGACAGGCAGACAGACAGGCAGACAGACAGACAGACAGACAGACAGACAGACAGACAGACAGACAGGCAGACAGGCAGACAGGCAGACAGACAGCAGACAGACAGACAGACAGGCAGACAGACAGACAGGACAGACAGACAGACAGACAGACAGACAGACAGGCAGACAGACAGACAGACAGACAGACAGACAGACAGACAGACAGACAGACAGGCAGACAGACAGACAGACAGGACAGACAGACAGGCAGACAGACAGACAGACAGACAGACAGACAGACAGGCAGACAGACAGACAGACAGACAGACAGACAGGCAGACAGGCAGACAGGCAGACAGACAGACAGACAGACAGACAGACAGACAGGCAGACAGGCAGACAGACAGACAGGCAGACAGGCAGACAGGCAGACAGACAGACAGACAGACAGACAGACAGACAGACAGACAGACAGACAGACAGACAGGCAGACGGACAGACAGACAGACAGACATATGAAAGCATTCAAGCCAAACCATGTCTGCGTTTGTGTAAAATAAAGATGAATCTGATGTCTGCAGATGACTTCATGATGACCAGACCTTCATTCATTAAACATAAACACACAGCGTCATGTGACCGGCTGTCACCCAATCATAAATCATGCAGGAGCTGCCGGCTGTTGCCAGGCGGTTTAACCTCCTGAGGACAGTTTCCAGCTGCTGTGGGACTTTAAAAAGCAGACGGGACTCATCAGGAAGTCTCCTCTCTCAGCGTCTCTGGGAGGTTTTCAAAACAAACGTCTGTACCACTGACCTCAACGGCAGAGCCTCCTGAAATATGACAGTTGTCAGATGGGGATGTCTTTAATCACATTATTTCCCTGCTTAATTGAATATACGTGAAGCAGGGTCACTGGTTAACTGCTTGTCTGTTTAGCAGTTTATCCTAAACAGGATTAGACTGAAGTCTGTTTTTGATTAACAGCAACGGCAATCACAACAACATCTCAGTCCCATCTGATGAAACCTTCAGATATAAATAACAACATGATCTCTCCTTTAGTGCTGCCCAATATCATCAAATAGCAAATAGAGTGGAGCAGAAATAAGTGTACAAACCCAGAAATGAGTCAACATTTTAGCACTTCCTGTTCAATCCTCTTGATGTTCAAAAAGCTCTTTATTTCTCTCATACTGCCTGTGCTGCAGCATCTCTTTTCACCCTCTGTCTGAAACCAGAGCCCAGTCTGCTCTGATTGGTTAGCTGGCCAGCTCTGTTGTGATTGGTCAACCACTTAGAGACGCCCCTTTGCTTATCACGTACAATGTGTTGGAGCGCTAGCCAACAGAAGCGCGAGTCTTACATAGTGATGTCATTATGTTCCTGAAGTAATCAAAGGAGGCGTTTCAAACGTACTCAACACAAACCATGATCTTTTCTTTAAACCTAATCAATCAGAACATTAAACCACATGGTTAAAACTGTAATCTAACTGCGTCTATATGTGACAAGAGAGTAAAACGCACAACATGAATTTCTCAATAAAAGTTCAGACAGGTGAGTTTTGCTTTGGGATTTGACAGATTGGTGCCGTCATGGATATCATGCTGGAAATACTAATAATCCCCGAGCAGTTTAAGTCTCAGAGGGTTTAGTGTCAGAGACCTCACAGATATTTAATCAGGTTAAAACAGGATTCGTGTTCAGAGCAGGATCTATCAGAGCAGGTTTCGCTCTGAAGGCGCTTTTACTTTCATATTTTTAACATAAAAAGCTGCTAAAGAGACTCGAGATGTGTCAGCAGGGGGCCAGAAACACTCTGAGTGGAAATGAAGACATGTATTAATGATGAGGGGCTGAGTGGACACACACACACACACACACACACACACACACACACACACACACACACACACACACACACACACACACACACACACACACACACACACACACACACACACACACACACACACACACACACACACACACACACACACACACACTGTAATAGAATATTCTATGTCTGCCTCCATCAGTAATATCTGCTGCATGACCTCACCGTCAAACTGTAGCATGATGTCATTTCTCTTCTGTCAGAAACAATAACAGTCCAAACTCAGATCCTTACTGCAGTAAAAGTACCAATACATTAACGTACAAACACTCCATTACAAATCCTTTAATGTTAAGTATACTGCATGTTATGAAGTGCCGTTCCAGTCTTTGCAACCACAATCATCATGTCAGAATTCACATTCACACAGAGGCAAAGACTCCCTGCTCTTCACACACTCTCACACACACCCTTGCCATGCAATCGGGAGGATTTAAGGGTTCAATATTTTGCCCAAGGACATTTAGACCTCAGGAGCCGGAGATCAAACCAACGCCCTTTTGATTTGTGGACGATCACTCCACTTTCTGAGTCACTGGCAATACAAGTTATATGTATGGCATTCAGAGCTTTAATATAGCAGCAGAGAACTGTCTGCTATGTAAAGATACAGTGATGTAATGTCCTCTCCTGCTGATGTTCAGGTGTATATCAGTATGTAGTGTCTCTACTTTAAAGAGTCCTCTCCTGCTGATGTTCAGGTGTATATCAGTATGTAGTGACTCTACTTTAAAGAGTCCTCTCCTGCTGATGTTCAGGTGTATATCAGTATGTAGTGTCTCTACTTTAAAGAGTCCTCTCCTGCTGATGTTCAGGTGTATATCAGTATGTAGTGTCTCTACTTTAAAGAGTCCTCTCCTGCTGATGTTCAGGTGTATATCAGTATGTAGTGTCTCTACTTTAAAGAGTCCTCTCCTGCTGATGTTCAGGTGTATATCAGTATGTAGTGTCTCTACTTTAAAGAGTCCTCTCCTGCTGATGTTCAGGTGTATATCAGTATGTAGTGTCTCTACTTTAAAGAGTCCTGTCCTGCTGGTGTTCAGGTGTATATGTAGTGTCTCTACTTTAAAGAGTCCTCCCCTGCTGATGTTCAGGTGTATATCAGTATGTAGTGTCTCTACTTTAAAGAGTCCTCTCCTGCTGATGTTCAGGTGTATATCAGTATGTAGTGTCTCTACTTTAAAGAGTCCTCTCCTGCTGATGTTCAGGTGTATATCAGTATGTAGTGTCTCTACTTTAAAGAGTCCTCTCCTGCTGATGTTCAGGTGTATATCAGTATGTAGTGTCTCTACTTTAAAGAGTCCTGTCCTGCTGGTGTTCAGGTGTATATGTAGTGTCTCTACTTTAAAGAGTCCTCCCCTGCTGATGTTCAGGTGTATATCAGTATGTAGTGTCTCTACTTTAAAGAGTCCTCTCCTGCTGATGTTCAGGTGTATATCAGTATGTAGTGTCTCTACTTTAAAGAGTCCTCTCCTGCTGATGTTCAGGTGTATATCAGTATGTAGTGTCTCTACTTTAAAGAGTCCTCTCCTGCTGATGTTCAGGTGTATATCAGTATGTAGTGTCTCTACTTTAAAGAGTCCTGTCCTGCTGGTGTTCAGGTGTATATGTAGTGTCTCTACTTTAAAGAGTCCTCCCCTGCTGATGTTCAGGTGTATATCAGTATGTAGTGTCTCTACTTTAAAGAGTCCTCTCCTGCTGATGTTCAGGTGTATATCAGTATGTAGTGTCTCTACTTTAAAGAGTCCTCTCCTGCTGATGTTCAGGTGTATATCAGTATGTAGTGTCTCTACTTTAAAGAGTCCTCTCCTGCTGATGTTCAGGTGTATATCAGTATGTAGTGTCTCTACTTTAAAGAGTCCTCCTCCTGCTGATGTTCAGGTGTATATCAGTATGTAGTGTCTCTACTTTAAAGAGTCCTCTCCTGCTGATGTTCAGGTGTATATCAGTATGTAGTGTCTCTACTTTAAAGAGTCCTCTCCTGCTGATGTTCAGGTGTATATCAGTATGTAGTGTCTCTACTTTAAAGAGTCCTCTCCTGCTGATGTTCAGGTGTATATCAGTATGTAGTGTCTCTAGTTTAAAGAGTCCTGTCCTGCTGGTGTTCAGGTGTATATGTAGTGTCTCTACTTTAAAGAGTCCTCCCCTGCTGATTTTCAGGTGTATATCAGTATGTAGTGTCTCTACTTTAAAGAGTCCTCTCCTGCTGATGTTCAGGTGTATATCAGTATGTAGTGTCTCTACTTTAAAGAGTCCTCTCCTGCTGATGTTCAGGTGTATATCAGTATGTAGTGTCTCTACTTTAAAGAGTCCTCTCCTGCTGATGTTCAGGTGTATATCAGTATGTAGTGTCTCTACTTTAAAGAGTCCTCTCCTGCTGATGTTCAGGTGTATATCAGTATGTAGTGTCTCTACTTTAAAGAGTCCTCTCCTGCTGGTGTTCAGGTGTATATGTAGTGTCTCTACTTTAAAGAGTCCTCCCCTGCTGATGTTCAGGTGTATATCAGTATGTAGTGTCTCTACTTTAAAGAGTCCTCTCCTGCTGATGTTCAGGTGTATATCAGTATGTAGTGTCTCTACTTTAAAGAGTCCTCTCCTGATGATGTTCAGGTGTATATCAGTATGTAGTGTCTCTACTTTAAAGAGTCCTCTCCTGCTGATGTTCAGGTGTATATCAGTATGTAGTGTCTCTACTTTAAAGAGTCCTCTCCTGCTGATGTTCAGGTGTATATCAGTATGTAGTGTCTCTACTTTAAAGAGTCCTCTCCTGCTGATGTTCAGGTGTATATCAGTATGTAGTGTCTCTACTTTAAAGAGTCCTCTCCTGCTGATGTTCAGGTGTATATCAGTATGTAGTGTCTCTACTTTAAAGAGTCCTCTCCTGCTGATGTCCAGGTGTATATCAGTATGTAGTGTCTCTACTTTAAAGAGTCCTCTCCTGCTGATGTTCAGGTGTATATCAGTATGTAGTGTCTCTACTTTAAAGAGTCCTCTCCTGCTGGTGTTCAGGTGTATATGTAGTGTCTCTACTTTAAAGAGTCCTCCCCTGCTGATGTTCAGGTGTATATCAGTATGTAGTGTCTCTACTTTAAAGAGTCCTCTCCTGCTGATGTTCAGGTGTATATCAGTATGTAGTGTCTCTACTTTAAAGAGTCCTCTCCTGATGATGTTCAGGTGTATATCAGTATGTAGTGTCTCTACTTTAAAGAGTCCTCTCCTGCTGATGTTCAGGTGTATATCAGTATGTAGTGTCTCTACTTTAAAGAGTCCTCTCCTGCTGATGTTCAGGTGTATATCAGTATGTAGTGTCTCTACTTTAAAGAGTCCTCTCCTGCTGATGTTCAGGTGTATATCAGTATGTAGTGTCTCTACTTTAAAGAGTCCTCTCCTGCTGATGTTCAGGTGTATATCAGTATGTAGTGTCTCTACTTTAAAGAGTCCTCTCCTGCTGGTGTTCAGGTGTATATGTAGTGTCTCTACTTTAAAGAGTCCTCCCCTGCTGATGTTCAGGTGTATATCAGTATGTAGTGTCTCTACTTTAAAGAGTCCTCTCCTGCTGATGTTCAGGTGTATATCAGTATGTAGTGTCTCTACTGGGACATGTCTCCATGCTTTAATGTTCAAAAAGCTCTTTATTTTTCTCATACTGCCTGTGCTGCAGCACCTCTTTTCACCCTCTGTCTGAAACCAGAGCCTAGTCTGCTCTGATTGGTTAGCTGGCCGGCTCTGTTGTGATTGGTCAACTTCTTAGAGATGTCCCGCCCCTTAACACGTACAATGCGTTGGAGCGCTAGCCAATAGAAAGACGTGTGTTACATAGGGATGTCACTTTGTTCAGGAAGAAAACAAGATGCAATACCATGCATTTTAGTAGTACGTCTTATTAAACTGTGATGTGAGCTGCACAATTAAGACGTATCTTATATATCACTTTGTTTCCATTCACGTTTCCAGCAGATCATTTCTTCATTTATTGAGTTCTGGTTGCGTTTTTGGAGTAATAAAAGTCTCAAATATAGATTAACATTCGTGTGAATTAAATGTGTTTACGGTATTTTGCAGTGTGTCACTTTAAGGTTGTTCACTAGGTCCACAATATTTAGCATCATGCCAAAAAGCTGTATTTCTTTAATCATTATTTCTTCCCTTTTAATTCAGGTTGTTCATTCATCCAATGCACCTGTCACACATAGCGATGTGCAGAGATGTTTTCTGTTATCTGAAATGAAACGACAGAAATGTTTTAATCACTTTCCCTCAATACAATGCACAAAGTGGTGGTTTTTAATTGAAAATGCACAAGCTGGAGGTAATGAAATACTTTGTGTGTGTGTGTGTGTGTGTGTGTGTGTGTGTGTGCGTGCGTGCGTGCGTGCGTGCGTGCGTGCGTGCGTGCGTGCGTGCGTGCGTGCGTGCGTGCGTGCGTGTGTGTACGGTTACGTACCTCTAATCTCGTGACGGCTTTCTGTGTCGTGAAGCTCCAGGTCCAAATCATTTTTAACGAATAAATAAATGTCTCTGAGCGTTTTGTCTGTCGATCAAATCACGTCACATTGTTTTCAGCCTCAGTGAGCTGTAGTTTTATCGGCCCGGGCAGCAACAGCACAACAATACAACACAGACACACAATGAGAGCAATGACTTGTGAAGAAAACGTGTGTGTGTGTGTGTGTGTGTGTGTGTGTGTGTGTGTGTGTGTGTGTGTGTGTGTGTGTGTGTGTGTGTGTGTGTGTGTGTGTGTGTGTGTGTGTGTGTGTGTGTGTGTGTGCTTTAACTCTGGGATTGCTGCCCATATAGTCTCATTAATTTCATGGCAACAGGCCCACTGGACTACAGACAGGGAGCTGATGAAGCTGTGTTCAAACAGCAGCAGACAAAACTGTTCTCTGTGTTTTCAGGAGTTGGCTACTGAAAATTTGTTTGTGCATTTAAATTCTTGTTTCTAGGTGGTTGTGAGGACTGCTGTTTGACCGGGGACTCAGGTAGGGCTGTAAGAAATGTATACATTTTACATATTACATACATACCAAAACGTCAACAGAGATGTGGTTAGAGTTTAAGGTGTGTGCTAGATAATAAACACAGAACCAATGAACACACATATACTGATTGTCATTATGATATTAAAATGAAGGTAGGTCTGGTTATTTTACTTCCGGAACATAGTGACATCACTACAGTATATAACACTGCTCCAAAACATTGTACGTGATAGGCTAAGGGGCGGGACATCTCTAAACTGTTGACCAATCACAACAGAGCTGGCCAGCTAACCAATCAGACGAGACTGGGCTCTGGTTTCAGACAGAGGGTGAAAAGAGGTGCTGCAGCACAGACAGTATGAGAAAAATAAAGAGCTTTTTGAACATTAAAGCATGGAGACATGTAGAGACACTACATACTGATATACACCTGAACATCAGCAGGAGAGGACTCTTTAAAGTAGAGACACTACATACTGATATACACCTGAACATCAGCAGGAGAGGACTCTTTAAAGTAGAGACACTACATACTGATATACACCTGAACATCAGCAGGAGAGGACTCTTTAAAGTAGAGACACTACATACTGATATACACCTGAACATCAGCAGGAGAGGACTCTTTAAAGTAGAGACACTACATACTGATATACACCTGAACATCAGCAGGAGAGGACTCTTTAAAGTAGAGACACTACATACTGATATACACCTGAACATCAGCAGGAGAGGACTCTATAAAGTAGAGACACTACATACTGATATACACCTGAACATCAGCAGGAGAGGACTCTTTAAAGTAGAGACACTACATACTGATATACACCTGAACATCAGCAGGAGAGGACTCTTTAAAGTAGAGACACTACATACTGATATACACCTGAACATCAGCAGGAGAGGACTCTTTAAAGTAGAGACACTACATTCTGATATACACCTGAACATCAGCAGAAGAGGACTCTTTAAAGTAGAGACACTACATTCTGATATACACCTGAACATCAGCAGGAGAGGACTCTTTAAAGTAGAGACACTACATACTGATATACACCTGAACATCAGCAGGAGAGGACTCTTTAAGTAGAGACACTACATACTGATATACACCTGAACATCAGCAGGAGAGGACTCTTTAAAGTAGAGACACTACATACTGATATACACCTGGACATCAGCAGGAGAGGACTCTTTAAAGTAGAGACACTACATACTGATATACACCTGAACATCAGCAGGAGAGGACTCTTTAAAGTAGAGACACTACATACTGATATACACCTGAACGTCAGCAGGAGAGGACTCTTTAAAGTAGAGACACTACATACTGATATACACCTGAACATCAGCAGGAGAGGACTCTTTAAAGTAGAGACACTACATACTGATATACACCTGGACATCAGCAGGAGAGGACTCTTTAAAGTAGAGACACTACATACTGATATACACCTGAACATCAGCAGGAGAGGACTCTTTAAAGTAGAGACACTACATACTGATATACACCTGAACATCAGCAGGAGAGGACTCTTTAAAGTAGAGACACTACATACTGATATACACCTGAACATCAGCAGGAGAGGACTCTTTAAAGTAGAGACACTACATACTGATATACACCTGAACATCAGCAGGAGAGGACTCTTTAAAGTAGAGACACTACATACTGATATACACCTGAACATCAGCAGGAGAGGACTCTTTAAAGTAGAGACACTACATACTGATATACACCTGGACATCAGCAGGAGAGGACTCTTTAAAGTAGAGACACTACATACTGATATACACCTGAACATCAGCAGGAGAGGACTCTTTAAAGTAGAGACACTACATACTGATATACACCTGAACATCAGCAGGAGAGGACTCTTTAAAGTAGAGACACTACATACTGATATACACCTGAACATCAGCAGGAGAGGACTCTTTAAAGTAGAGACACTACATACTGATATACACCTGAACATCAGCAGGAGAGGACTCTTTAAAGTAGAGACACTACATACTGATATACACCTGGACATCAGCAGGAGAGGACTCTTTAAAGTAGAGACACTACATACTGATATACACCTGAACATCAGCAGGAGAGGACTCTTTAAAGTAGAGACACTACATACTGATATACACCTGAACATCAGCAGGAGAGGACTCTTTAAAGTAGAGACACTACATACTGATATACACCCGAACATCAGCAGGAGAGGACTCTTTAAAGTAGAGACACTACATACTGATATACACCTGAACATCAGCAGGAGAGGACTCTTTAAAGTAGAGACACTACATACTGATATACACCTGAACATCAGCAGGAGAGGACTCTTTAAAGTAGAGACACTACATACTGATATACACCTGAAAATGATCACAATGGGTCCTCTTTAAAAATGTTTAGAGGAAAATGTGTCCAGAAGAGAAAACAATTGAAAATACATTTCATTTGCTCATCATATTTAGTGCATGCTTTCATTTTCCAGGCTGCCACCATATTACTTGAGTAATACACACACTGAATGTTACCATAAAACACACACACACACACACACACACACACACACACACACACACACACACACACACACACACACACACACACACACACACACACACACACACACACACACACACACACACACACACACACACACACACGCTGACTCAGCCTCGTCATCATTTCTGTCCCATGTGGTTGCCGTGGTGACCGCACCATGTGATCAATAGCAGAGCTGAAGCGGATCAATTTACTCCTCGTCTGTTCTGCTTAATAGATTGATTAGAAGCTCTAATGGACGCCGTCCTTAACGAGCCATTAGCTAATTGGCTGGAGGTCTACTGATAGGAAGGAGGTGTGTGTGTGTGTGTGTGTGTGTGTGTGTGTGTGTGTGTGTGTGTGTGTGTGTGTGTGTGTGTGTGTGTGTGTGTGTGTGTGTGTGTCTGAAATAACACGAGACAGTCTGTTTCCTATGCGCCCGTTCATACAGATAACATTAATAATGGGCCAATCGATAGAATTAGAGGAATATGAAAATTAAAAAGAGAGAAAGGAAGGAGAGAGGAGTTAAAATGTCTAAGGTTAATGCTCTGCTGTATTTGTGTATTAAAGTGGCTCAAGTTCAGGCCTCTTCAAAGAGAGTGAATGTGTTTCAAGCTTTAATACTCTAGAAATATCTATATATACTAGAATTATTTAATATTTGAGCATTTAGGCTCTTTCTTACTGCTGGATTAGACTATATTGGAGTTTTAACTTGTAGAATATTTTGTAATTTTGAGGATTTTAATCCTATATAAATCCTGGTAATCAAATATTGTATCCAGGTTAAGAATTTAAATTCAATATTAGAATATTTAAATCTCAGATCACTTAAAATGGCTTCATTGTGGTGTTGAAGTGATCAAAAAACTCTCCAGGGATTAGTCTGTCCCTAAACTTTAGTTACTGGTGGCTTAAAGGTTCCACAGGGATATGTATGAGTTTTGATCTGGTTTAGTCCCTGGAGAGCAGACACTATTTTTGATCCATCACTCCCTGCCTACTGTTGCCAGTTCCCAGACACCAATTGAGAATAGACCAATCCAGTGGGACATGTCTATCACTTGGAAACAGGCTCAATCATCTCAAAGCTAAAGGCTCTAGAGTGTTTTGGGACTGGATGGTTTGTATTGACCTAAATATCTTCATTAATGAACAACAAATCTGGGTCCAGTCTAATCTCTGGAGGTTGTGTGTCATTAGAAGCTCAGAGGATAGTCTGATCCACGGGGATGCACCAGTTTCTGTATCACTTAAAGGATAATCAAAAAATGTAAATAAGAATTTAGAAGTCATTAAATGGTGATAATAATAATTAATACTGACATTTTTTTGAAGCGATAAGCGTCCCGCAGTTCTGTACTCGGTCTAATCTCTGGGGAGGGATGGTTAATTTGCTCCTGAGGGATTGTGGGTATTTTCATCTCCCTAACAAACACTGAGAGCCTCATTAAGTGAAGCTCAGAGGGAGAGAGAGTTCGGTACAGTCTAATCCCTGGATGACTGGACTCTCTTTACTCAGTGTGTTCAGGCGTTTAGACCGCGCCAACTGTTGAAAGGTTTATTTGAGAGAAGGGACAGAGCAAATGTATAAATAAACATGTTACAAAATGCCAGAATTTTCATCTGTTTTCCCTGGCTTACCTACAAAAAGCTAAACTTCAATACGTCAACACAGAAACAAAAAATGGGCTTCAGTTTAAATTCTGGAAATGGAGGATAATTGTAAAAAGTAGTAGAAGCAGTGACATACATACAGGGCAACAAAGTTATGTGAAGACTATCATACTATTTGAGGTCACATTCATTGTTAAGGAGGCCAAATCACCCAAGAATAATATCTTGGAGTAAAAATTGTTTACTGTAATGCAAACGAGGATTATACAAAGGCTTAATTCAAGCCTTTTATTTTGTATTTGTACGTGCACAACAGCTACAGTGAAGCAGTCATCGCCAATGCATATCTAAGTTCTCAGGACAACTCAATAACTGCTAAATAAATATATAATTAGAATGCTTTTATCAAATTACATTGTAATTGGCTGACGGTTTTGTCAAAGCGACCCCGTGAAGAAAAATCGACATGAATGGCAGTCATTTAATTGCATATATTCGGTGTATTTACAACCAATGCCAGAGAGAACCAATAGACCAAGACCATTTCATATTTTTTATTCACTGTGTTAATTTGTTTTGTTATGACGACTTTTATTTGTTGAATTTAACAATTTTTGGTGCATTTTTTATACATTTTTTTTTTTAAATAAATTATTTATTGTTGTTTTTTGTGAAGCACTTTTGGGCTGCATGTTTGTAGAAAGTTGTGATATATTTAAATAAATAAATGTACAGGCTGTTGGTCTGCAGTGATTTTTAATTACTAAAAAGTCCATTTAATTTCATGATGTGTCAGAAAATATTCTGATAAATAAGTAAATGTCTCTCGACTCCTACAAACATCAGCAGAATAAAAACACGCTGACTGAAGAAATGATTACCAATGTGTGTGTGTGTGTGTGTGTGTGTGTGTGTGTGTGTGTGTGTGTGTGTGTGTGTGTGTATGTGTGTGTGTGTGTGTCAATGTAAGGCTTCGAGCAGAGATGAAGAAACTCATGACTCATCGTTTTTTTACCGTTTATGATTAACGGTTAATTTGGGAGAGTGGCTCTGTGTGTGTGTGTGTGTGTGTGTGTGTGTGTGTGTGTGTGTGTGTGTGTGTGTGTGTGTGTGTGTGACACACCTGTAGATGCTGAGTGGGCAGCTGGTTAACTGGCAGCATAGTCTGAGTCAGGGCTTTACACACACACACACACACACACACACACACACACACACACACACACACACACACACACACACACACACACACACACACACACACACACACACACACACACACACACACACACACACACACACACACACACACACACAGAGCTGTAATCAAATCAGAGCTTTAATCTTAAACGAAGCTCATTTGTCTCTCTGCTGCAGCTCGTCATCTTAACGAGCTCAGACACAAACCAGCGCTCAGCCCCGCCCACTTCCTGCCAAACACTGCGCTGATTGGTTGTGATTCCTCTGTGATTGACAGGTGGGTCATTCCATTCGGTGCCATTTAGGTCCCCAACACATGATATCATATATTTTGCATTTAAAAGGTCCAATGCTTATTTTTAAAAGCTTGGTTTTACATGTGTATTCCCCTCTACTATAAAACAACAATGTTATTTACCCAGGATATTCAAAATTCTAAATAATTACTCAGATTTTAGCACAAGTAGGCCAAATTGCTGTATCCCAAATCATGTTTCAACTTCTGTAACAGATATAAACAAAGAAATCAAACAAATACTACATTTTTGTCACTGTTGTATAACCCTTTTATTAATATTCCTCACCAAATTCAAATGTGTGTTAATTAATTTATATTGTTTAAAGTTTAAAGAAAAGTGTGTGTCCCCTGTTTGAACGTCCCCCCTGTTACTCTGATTTGAATCCCTCTGGACACGCCCCTTTACTATTCTACTATTTGTATGACTCAAGAAGAAGGATACATTTTCAGCGGGAAAATCATCTTCAAGAAGCAGAGTAAGTACGCACTCTTCCAAACATAATATCATGAGCTTGACTAAAATATTTTTCTTATACTTTAACAAGCCATCATTCAGATTAAATTAAAAAAAACATGGAAAATTGTGTTTTTTATTTTTGATTAACCTAGCTGAAATGGCACCGAATGCTAGGAATGACTCAAGTACTGGTACAGGTAAGAACACAAGATGATTTAACGAGAAACTCTACAGACTTTAATATCACCTCAGAAAAAGAGTCTCAGGGGCAAATTAATGAAAGGGTTTGCCAAGCTTGCACAAGAAAGTTAAAAGAAACAGTATATTTCTCAAAGGACCCGCAGGTTGGAGAGCTTTTCTTAGTGCACTGCCAAGAAAATACTGCCTCCATACTTGTGTCTTATTTTGGTAAATTCAAACATTTGGCGAAGTGGGTCCCGTCTGTATGCAGTGAATTTATTTGTGTCTCTTGGCGTATAGTGTTGATGGTAACTGAAGCACATTTATATTGACATTTTGGGATTTAAAGAGGCCCTATTATGCTTTTGGGGGTATAAAGTGCCGCAGTGACACGTCCTAAAACCCGGAAGTAAACTCCTTCCGGTTCCTTCGACAAAAAAGCAATGCAATTTCATAGGATTTTGTAAAATAGCTCGAAATAAGGTCTGTGGTTAACACACATTTAAGAGACGGATCCCGTTTTGTTCAGCCGGATAATCTCCACATGTCTTCCCTACTTTTCTAATTTTCTAATCGTAAATCTAATCGCCAGAAGCAAAATGCTAACGTTATGCTATAAAGGAACTACAGCCGAGTACAGCAGCACGACTTCAACGTCACGCCTACTTAAGATCCATATTCAAACATACAGATTCTAAATGGTACGAGTTGAAGGGTTTGTTTGAACAGTCTGCAGGAGGCAGGTACTTGCTTTCAAGCAGAACAGGGCAAACAAACTTAGAGGAGTGTTTACGTGTTCGGCGTAATGACGTACAACGGCCTCCACAACTTCTATAGTCCCATTCAGCCACTTGGTAACAACCATCGTTTTTCAGACACGTCAACTCTTCAGAAATCACCAGTGGGGTCACTGCTGATGGATTTAATGTCGTAGAACAAAACGTGATCCGTCTCTTCAATGTGTCTCAACCACAGACCTTATTTCCAGCTTTTTTCCTAAACCCTATGGAGAAATTGCATTGCTTTTTGGCGAAGGAACCGGAAGTGGTAAAATGCTAACTTACTTCCGGGTTTTAGGACGCGTCACTGTGGCACTCTATTCCCTTTACTGTAGTGTGTTATATAGATATATAAAGAATGGAAACATGTCACAGTAGAGGCATAAAATACAATTATGAACATGAAAATGAGCAGAATAGGGCCCCTTTAACCTGCATTCTCTCTAACATCCAGCAGGGGGCAGTGGGAGCAAAAAGATGTCAGACTGTATAAAAGTCTATGAGAAAATGACCCTACTTCTCACTTGATTTATTAGCTCAGTTAACATTTATATGATTGGTTTATGGTCTCAATCTTTAGTGTCAAGTCCTCTTCAATACAATATGATGATCATTTAATAAATTATGGTCCCATTTAGTGTAAACTAGATGATAAAGTACCTTGTAATTGACTGGTCGCTGCAACCAATTTGTTCCCCGATTGTGCAATAGCCTACAAAATATATGATTGTTTATTACTGGCTGCTTGTTAACTCTCATTATTATGGTTTCCCAACAGAAGAGGGCAGTGATGGTGTAATTTCGTACACTGAACTAAAGTTTAAAATATAGAGACTGCATAATTTCATTCATCTTATACCATAAATTGAACCTCAGCTGCTGAAAGACACTCACAAAGTAAAGTCTGTGTTTGTTTCTCAAAGCTAATCTTTAAAAAGCTGAACATATGAGCTCATTTCTCTGTCTCACCTCCTGTCTGTCTGGTCCTTCTCTCTCTGGTGTATTTTAATCAAGTGTGTTTCCTGATAATGAAAACCTGTGATAACAGTTCCTTTGTTGCACCCGCTGATAAGCCCTGCAAAGCCTGGATCATTGTTCTCCAATAATTAGTGTGTACCCTTGCCAGCACTTGATGGCTGATGGCTTTGCGGCGGGGGACCGAACTTAAAGTCACCTTACAAACAAGCAGAAAATCAGCTGATTGGGAGTCACGCTGCTGAAATACAGAATATAACTGCCTTTGGATGATATTCTGAACGACGTTTGTGTCACTTATTGATGCATTCTAACTTTGTTTTGAATACTTGTACATTTCATACTTAAAGGGTTTATTATTCCTACGCAGCTATAGTACTCATACTGCTATATTTTACTATATTTTGTAATGTTATTTTTTATGTATGCACCATGACATCAAGTCAAATTCCTCGTACGTGTTAACCTACCTGTTAATACATCTGTTTCTGATTCTATTCCTAATTACTGGAAATAAACCAACGAGTAAAAACACAATAAAACACAAGTCCAACTTTTCCATTACACTTTAGTGAAATCACACAAATATACAAACTCAGCAGAAGGCAATGGCAATGGTATAAAAACTGACACAGGCTATTACATGAAGAAGATTCATCCTCATCATCATCATTACATTTTTAACTCAGCAAAAATAAAAAAATAAAAAACAAGGCAATGGCAAATGGTATCAAAAATGGGCCCTGACTACATCCTGGAAAGCGCTGCATCAAGGCGATGTGTGTTTCTGCGTTTTTCAGCTTTCTTCCAGGCAGCATGAATGAAACGGCGGCGCGACGGGAAGCGGATCGTGACGTCATGAAGTCGAGATGTTTTTTTATAATACATGAGCGTTCACGATATGACGATAAACGTTCCTGCCGCGCCGCCTAAATGAACAATCCCTTCCTGAACTAAGACACAAGATCCAGTGTGAGCGGTGCTTCTCGGCTCGCTAACCCGAAACTAAAAACGTAACGTAGACGTGGGAGTTTGGCGACATTTAAAACCCGGGACTTTGTTCAGAAAAGTGCTTTACGGATAAAGTTAATTTGAACGTAGAGGATCCGGATCCTGCTGCAGCGGAGAAGCACCGGCTGAGAATAATAATCATAATGACAGTAATAATAATTATATTATGGTACAATAAAATCATCCGACTCCCCGTTTCAGCTCCGTGGGGAGTCCAGTGATTTTGCTGTTGCTATGATACAATGACGCCCGCTGTGATTGGCTGTCGGCTCGACTCATCTGTCAGTCAACCAATCGTGTGTCAGGAGTCTGCAGAGGTGGGAGGGGCTTAATGAAGGGGGCGGAGTCAGTCAACTCCCATAGATTTCCAATGGGAGATCAGATTTTTTTAACGGGGATTCATCTTAGTCTAAATGTAATAACTGAAGCTCCGTCTGACTATACATGTTCTGACCACTAATCCACAAAGCATTGAGTTTAATCTCCCATTGGTGTACAATTAAATTATCCTGATTTCCCATGAAATCAAGGAGAGATTCATTGATTTCCAGAGGGATAACACTGTGACCTTCAGATACATGGTGGTTGTACAAGTCTCCCGTATATGCAAATAGCAATTATTTAAAATGAAGGATTACTTAAAGGTTAAAACCATCCCAATGTGATGAAATTATTTTATAGCTAGGATCACATAAAACTTACATTTATTTTCCAATGAGAGATTTTTAATGGATATAAGATGTTGTTTACAAACTGCTCAATGGAATTCAATGAGAGGTTGTTTTTTTGTTCCATTAGGAAGAAGCCCCCATTGATTATAAAAGCGAGTTGCACTATTCTTAATTTGTTGATGAAGGGACATTTATGGAATTGGTTTGAAATGGGAAAATCCTTAAAATCCACTTAATAGCATCGATTTTATCCAATGGGAGCCCACTTTAACATCATTGGCACCATTGGTTTAAAATTGGAGATTCCTAAAATTCAAAATCTATCAATTAAGAGAGTATTTGGGGTTTTCTGTTAAAATAAAAATGTGTCCCCTACATCAACTTAAATGTATTTCCAATGGGAGATTAGAAAAAAGCTTTTTTTTTTTTTTTTAAACCAATGGGAGATTAGTTTAGCTCGATTGATTTTCGATGGGAGAACCATGTGTCCCGCTCCCCACTCTGCTTATTAACTCCTGGAAACATCGTCTGGATTGGAAGTCAGAGTCGTCGTAAGATTTAAACAAATCCTCCGATGGATGATTCTCATTATTCAAACTGATTTAACTCCTAAATGATTGGAAAAAGGGATGGATTTGAACATGGACAGGATGGGAAACGACCAGATTAAAGCTCTACTTCGGATTGTTTTTGAATCTGGTTTCTATTCAAATATTTTCCAGAGCCAGAACAGACGCAAAAAAGTGAACACACAAAGTTTTTGTATCACTCTTCTTATCACTATCAATGTAACTTACATAGAAAGTGATCTAAATTAGGATTTGTGTTTACAATTTAGGGTTAAAACCAAAACTAGTCGATTTAAAATGACACTTCTGAACAACAGGATAGTGTTACAGAGTCGGTGGTCATTTCCCAGCCTGCACACGGACGTATTAAAACATGAAGTGTGTTCAAATGTGTGTGTGTTTAAGCAGTAAAAGTATGACATCGAGCTCTTCTCTCTCTTTAACGCTGTACAAGCTAATAAACATCCTGCCACAATAAATATAACTCATCGTAAAAAATAAATTAAAAGAAAATAATCAATAAATATCTCATCGCTGGAGAACGTTAAAAACTCTGAGCCGTGTGTGTGTGTGTGTGTGAGTGTGGACAGATGGATGGACACTGCGTCTAAAACGAGGTATCAATCCAATTGTTTTGTTTGCTCTTCCAGGAATTACCCCCGGCCCTCCATCCGGCCTTCAGTCTCAGTTACCTCCTCCCAGCTGTGTGTGTGTGTGTTCAAAGGATGGATATGATTTTAAAATGTATGTATGTGTAGAGACAACACTCACTCACTCAAAAACACACACACACACACACACACACACACACACACACACACACACACACACACACACACACACACACACACACACACACACACACACACACACACACACACACACACACACACACACACACACACACACACACACACACACACACACACACACACACACACACACACACACACACACACACACACACACACACACACACACACACACACACACACACACACACACACACACACACACACACACCACACACACACACACACACAGTGGAAAAGCATCCAAACATCGATTTGTTCCGGACGAATTTAAAGTGTATTACGGAGGTTTCCGTTCTCTGGTATCAGGATGGAAATCAGAGCGAACCGAAAACATTTCAGTTTCTCAGATTTCACAACATTTGTTACAGAGATACAGTTTAAACGGCCACTGATTTAAAGATATACTGTAAAAGAAATATGGATTGGAGCTGTGTATAGTTGAAAAGATTAAGCTACTAGTGCGGATATGACACCTGAGTACAATTACTTTTGAAGATACCTTAATTTGAGAAAGGGTTACACAATAAAACAATCCTAAATGTTGTTTTAACTCAATTCACTACAGGAAATCTTAATCAATCAGGAAGTATCTGATCAAAAACAAGTAAGTGGATGTTGATTTTTCGATGTTGTCTTTACCAAATGATGTCTATGATAAAAAGTCAAATGTTTATGCTCTTATAACTTGGCAGTTTTCTCAGAATCTTGGTGGTAGCAAAAACATATTAGGGGTTGAAAATGCGGATCAATAGCAGCAGCTTTCTGAGAATATCTTCTGGCCACTGCTGCTGTTTAAGAAGTGAATCCTGCACCCTCTTTCATTCATCAGGACTTGTCTCTGAGTTAATCAAATCAGACAATCATCCAAAACATGTTAGGATGTAATGGATGGAAAGCTTCACAACAGAACCGTTTATTTGAGCTTTTTTGTGGTTGTGATGTTTGGTGAGAAATCCGCCTTGACTTTGTCACGTTGTTTTGCTTCTTTGAACCTGTCTGATATGTTTTGAAGTCATTACAAACACATTCTTTAAAGGATATTCTGAGCTGATCTGATGCACGCCTGAGTTTGCTTTCTTTCCTCCAGGACGAGTAGATATTTCTTTCTGCAGATCTCTCCTTCCTCCCTCTCTGCATTGGGAGTGTTTCCTCTCCTCCCTCCTCTCCGAGACCTTTTCCTTTCTCGGCCGGTTTTGATGGATGACGTTGCCTCCGTCTTTCTCCTCCCTGATCAGTATTCTCCCTCTCTCCTGCTCTCAGTATTCAAACGGCATCTCCTCCTTCCTCTCACTTAAGCATGCAAAAAGAGAACCTGACCTCCTCTTTTCATCCTGATGCTCCCGTGTTATACCCTAATATTTATTTCTCCTCTCTGCAATTGATCAGGTTTAGCTCCTCTGCTTCACCTTTCGGAACTTCTTCTTCCTCTCCTCTCTGCATTGAAGTAGTAATTCTTTCTTTTCCACGCTCCTCTTCCTCACTTCTCAGCATGCAGCAGGCGTTTCCTAGGCATCCTCCCTTTTCCTTTACATTTTCCTCTTGGGATTTTCTCTCGTTTCTCCTCCTCCACACCCTCCTGCATGCTGACAGACACTCCTCTCCTCCTCCACACCCTCCTGTATGCTAACAGACACTCCTCTCCTCCTCCACACCCTCCTGTATGCTAACAGACACTCCTCTCCTCCTCTAAACTCACATCTCATCCTATACAGAAAAAAAAAAGGTAATATTTTATCAAAATGGCGCCGAGAACATAATCAAAAAACGTGTTTGGTGACTTTGGGTTTAAAGGGCGATCTGAGATTTTTTATTTAAAACAATTTTTAAAAAGGACACCGATGATCCGATCTGAGATTTGGAAAAGCTTTGAAGATACCGATCGTCCGATTTAAACGGTGCGACTGTAAAGAAAAAAGATTTTTAATTGAGCTGCAGATACCATCAGTGATTTAACGGTTGAGTTTCCACTGCAGCAGCAGGATAACACACACACACACACACACACACCACACACACACACACACACACACACACACACACACACACACACACACACACACACACACACACACACACACACACACACACACACACACACACACACACACACACACACACACACACACACACACACACACACACACACACACACACACACACACACACACACACTGGGTGAACAGTGGTATTGGTATGGTAGTGGCTTCCCTCCCTGTTCTATAATTAATCATCTTAAAAGGCAGTCTTATTTTTCAGGACCCTTCCTCCATAATCCTTCTCTTCTTCTTCATTCGGGTCGTTTTGGCCCCAAAATGTTCAAACAACAGTGAAACAACAGCAAGAAAATGAAAAAAAAAGGTGCTTTGTAGCTTTATGGCGTCGCAGAGAGCCAAAAGACAGACGCTGTGGTGGAACATTTTCACACATCAACCAACGAGTCTGATGGTGCTTTTAACGCCTTCACTAGAGATGGTTCACATTTCTTCAGAGGAGGTCATGTGGTGAGAAACATTTGAGTAATTCATGTGGAAATATTCATGGATTGGCAAACCATGCACAAAGATTGGTCAATTATTCAATGATTTATGTTTGCACTTCCCACAGATTCCCATTTTTGAACCAAACGTTTGGATTTTTCTGAAATCAAATCAAAGAGAAGGCTTTGTAATTTCAAGAAATGTACTGGTAGCCCGCCTCGTTGCACATGACATATTGCCTTGACATTTGAATCCTATGCTGCATAATGTTACGTGAATAAAATGTATTTAAAGAAACCTTTTGGGTGACTCAAACTGCCCTGTCGAGCAGAAACTCGTTTTTGTGAGTTCTCAAAAAGGTAAATTATCATTGTTAAACTTTACTTTTGACAAATGTTGACCCCAAAATAAAACCCTGAACAATAAATATAAGTTGTGTGAAGCGAAAATGTTCTACCACAGAAACACAAGGTTGAAGGGGGGTAAGGGGTGCAGCGTTGCCAGGTTTGAAAGTACTCTATCCAACCATCCTTCAGTCAGAGAATAAGAGCGTTTTACACTGTAGTCAGTTTTTTGCGTTACGTATAATCCAACCTCCGTATGTGTATTTGTTCACGAGCATCAAGATGGTTGGACTGAGGTACAATTCCCCCATCTGCAGAAAACATTTGCAAGTTTTAAGGTAAACATTTGTAGGATTGGCAGACAGTGTGAAAGCGCCCTCATTCGCCTCTAGGATGTACAAGAAATCATCAAAACAAAGACTCCATTATAGGCGACACATGCAACGTCAAACCCCACCAAAACCTCCAAACTAACCCTCCATCCAACACTGCTCTGTTCGGTTCAAACAAACATCGCATTTGGTCAAAGAAAGTACCAAAAAGTCCGGTTTGTTCGTCCAACGTTGACATTCAGAGCAGATATTCAGTTCCTTCAAGTTCAGTCCGGTAACAATCCAGTTTGATTCTGTTCAGTCCGGTTTGAAGGCATAAAGATGGACTTAGGTTGATCCATTGTTCTGTCTCCTGGCTCTCTCTCTTTCTCCAGACTCTGATGTAGCATAATGTTCAGCTTTATACAAGTTCAGCTCCTTAAAATCCATACTGTCAAATCCACAAAGTTCTTATTACATGTTAACATTTCAATATTTCTTTTTTTTCCTTTCTTTTTGTATTCTTTTTTAACTTTTATACATCATTATTATTATTATCATCTTTCTTTTTTTTTTGTTTGTTTACAATTATGGCCACAAGTCTTAAAAGTTCTTGAGTTACGGTCCGGGTTAAAACTCCATTCCAGGTTGTTTTTGATCCGGGTTTGGTCCAAGTCCGGTCCAGTTCTGACGTGATCCGGTCCGGTCTTTACATGGCACTGGGCTTGTAGCTCTGCACAGTATTTCCCCCTGGGCACGGTTAGCATGGCGCTGTAAAGCATGGCTGTATGTGGGTGTATGTGCAAGGTCCGACAATAAAGCGTTCTGCACCAACCAGCGTCAAAGTGTACCGACTGGTGCTGAATCCAGAACCCAAATATCCAGGTTGTTCTGGTCCTGAAAAAATGTCGGTCAGTCAGAAGTTCTTCTGTTTTAGCGAAGAATTAGCGAGTCAACCTGCTTATTTACAGACCTTGCCTGTGTGCCTGTGCTGGAATGTATTCAAAACGTAATTCTGGATTAATTTCTTATATATTCACTTTTCATGATTCTGGCGAATTCCACAGTCTTGATTGGTCGGGCAGTACATTACTAAAGAGTCTTCCTGGCCAATAGGATGACCAGAGGCCAGCATCACTGACCAATGACGGAGAGGGGTTGGAAGGGGGAAGAGAAATTAAAAAGTGGGGTGAAAGAGGGAACTAGTCAGAATGGAGGGAGAAGGGAAGATAGAGAAGAAGACAAAACGAAGGAAAGGGTAAAGTACTAAGAGTTGAGGATGAAGGAAAGGAAAAGGAAAGGGACGGGATTATGGACACAGGTACTGGCGGTCAGTAGGCATTGGGCTCAGTGTGCTGTGGTAAAGAGTGATTGTCCAGAGAAAACATTGAGTGGTTATACAGCAACTTCGAAACTCCTAGATCCTGGCGAGGCTTGGCCGAACAGTCCAAGGTCAAGTCAAAGTGTCCCGGCTCATTGGTTCCTTATCTCCAAAGATGAATTCCTGTTATTTTGCACCGTGAATTCACATCTTTGGAGACTACGCAGTTTTTCCAAGGTAAACTCAAGTTATCAGTTATAGGGACATCCGTTTATTTGCTTCCTTCCCCTTCGTTAAAGCTTGAAACAACAAGTTTGACTTTGACGATTCCTTCCTTGAAGGTTGACCTGAACTTCTTAAAGTGAATCAGATTCCTACCATTCAAGGCTAAGGTTCACGACATCAGTAACGAGGCTTCGGACTTCTGCGGTGAGCCTTGACTTGACCTTTTGACATTTAGCCCAGATTCGTCTGGACTACGATGAGGCTTTTGCGATTTTACCATGACCCCTTGACCATCAGCCTAGTTTCCTGATCCTTTGGACCAGAACAAGCTTTGAAGGTGAAGTCCAGAAACTTGACTAGACCTATTGCTTTTCAACTTAGCATCTAGAATTTTCCCAACCAGGCTGGGAATCCTGATGTCAGGTCGATAAGTCCTCATGTCACATCCGTTGTTTGGTGAAACCTAACTTAGTCTTTAGCTTAGTTTCCATGTCTTTCCACAGCCAGGCCCCTTTTGCTTTGATCCCTGCTTACAACCTGCAGTGAATTTAAATCGAAAATCCAAACCGACAGATGCATCTTGCATCATTTTTTACCCAAAATGACTCCATTCCATGTTGAAGTCACGTTGTAAATGTATCCAAATCGGTTTGGAAACTGATTTTTCAACCCCAAAACCCACCAAACGGAGATAGTTGGGGTCCCAGCCATCCAGGTAATCAGTCTTCAAATCAATCAATCAATCAATCAATCAATCGAGAAATAAATTGCTGATGGATTGATTGCTCAAGGGCCGAAGCTGTGGCTGTCAGTTCGGTCCGACACTGAGCAGTTCAGCTGACTGTTTAGACAGTTCAGAAAAACAAAATGTCTTCACTTCTCCCTCCTCCATTCTTCTTCCCCACCCCCCAATCCTTCCATCAGTCCTTCAGTCCATTCTCTCCTCTCAGCTGCTCCCAGACATCAGGTTGATGGCTTGCTCCAGTTTGTGCCTCAGTTTGTGTTTGCGACAGTACCCGTCCCGATCCAACGCTGTCAGGATCTGCAGAGACAGAGAAAAGACAAAACAGATTCAACAAGGACCTATAATTATTATTATTAAGGACTTAACTAAATATGTCTCTAACATCACTGATTAAATCTGGTTCATTTGAATAAAAGACAACTATTGACGCTAGGATTTCTTCAAGATTCTAGACCATTTAAGTTGGTCTGAAGTGTTTTAACTCCACAATCTAGTATCAAATCACTTTGTAATTCGACCAGGGTGTTACCAAGAAACGTACCAGGTACTATTCAGAACATTTGCAAATAAAAACCAAAAAACGAGTAGAGCCATGTCGTCTGATTCAGTTTAAATGCAGCATTACCATCTAACATGTACTCATGACGCTGATGCCTAACATTGTTAATGACATAAAGAAGTAAAAGCAACACCCCCTCTCACCTCTTCCTTGTACTTGTTGATGTAGAAGTAGAGCTCACTGAGTGCGCTCAGTGTGTTGAACTCGGTGCCGTGCAGACGGGACTGCTCCACCAGGTAGGCGTCCATGTCCTGATCACTGATGCTGGGCATCTTCGCAATATCCCTGTAGTACCTGCAGGACACACACATGGTGGTCAATAACTTTAAACTTGTTTCTAATTATGTCAACAAGCTAATGCGTTTCTTTTGTTTATCTTCCCAGAGAATTACCCAAGACTCCAGTACTGAATTTGTAAACATTTTTAACGCATTTCTGCCCTAACAGGCAATTGCATTATAAGCCGTCAACACTAATTAATATGATTAATTTCATTTATGTGTCTAAAAAGTTGTTTCATCAACTAGTTAGCAGGTCAGCTACCTCTTCATGTCGCTCCTTTTTTAGCATGTTAGCTGAGATTGCACTCAGTTTTGTAGTTGTTTATTGTTTGTGTTTATGTAACAGCTTGATAACAGTTAGATCTCTTGCTGTTGTTGTAGTTTAGGTAATTAGCACGTAAGCTAAGTATCCATCTGGTTCCTGTTGTTTGGTTAGCATGCTAGCTGCCTCTGCATTCAATTCTTCTGGAGTTATTAACTAGTTAGCATAAAAGCTTCCTTTGTATCCAGTTCTTATGTGTGTATTACAATTGTTTTGCTGTTTACCATTAGCTACGTCTCCATGCTATTATTACATTGTGTATTACAGTTAATTATCTCATTGGCATGCTAGCTACCTCTCCACCCAGCTCTTGTAGTTGGGGATGTCTTTAGCGTAAAGCAGCTTGTTGGATGGAGAGTCTTTTCCGAGCCGGTGTTCGGACGTCGAGCAGGAGTCCATGAAGGTCTGAGCGACGACCGACAGACAGGCGTCCGTGATGCTGCTCTTATGGATGTCGAACACAAACTGAGGGTTCTTTATCACGTTCACCCAGAACCTGAGAGGAAGGCTACAGAAAAGATAACATTGTTTAAATCTTTTGGTGCTTTTGTCAACATCTTGCAGAAAATACTGAATGTACTCTTCCAACATCAGAGTACACATGATAACAAAGGTATCCCAACTGTAGCTGTGTACATGACAGGATGTATGATTACCTAGAAGAGCATCAGGACTGTTTTAGGCATATGATAGCTATGTGATTAACATGATGATTCAGCCTCTATGGAGATAGACATATGACAAGCATGATCATTTCTGACGTGGAGCTAATCTGAAGTAAACATTGAATACTGCTTTCTATTCCTCCATCTTGTGACTGTGTAACTCCCTCTCTTGTATATCAGCATGTGAAGGACACTGTTCAGGAACTAGTTGATGCTCTGTATGTGATGACTACTTCCATTCTGGAGAGGATCACAAATACATGGATCCTGAGATTGAAGCTTAAGCCGGTGACCACCAGTGATATTTTTTTAACAAAAACCTTTTCCTCTCACCAGTTGCTCTTCCAGGTGTGTCGGACGTCCGGGTCGGTGATCTGTCGTTTGTCCGCCTGCTCGTCCAGGAAGTCGAACATGTATTTGATAGCCAATGGGAGAGCAGATCCCCGGTGGGCGGTGCTGAACACCGTCTCAAACAGGTCGTCCACAAACTTCTGCAGTGTCCCCTGGTGGTGGGAGGACCAAAGCACCGGAGTTAATATTTAAACAGGCGCATTTCAATTGACTAAATATTCCAATTACTGAAATAATAACCCCTTAACAAAAAAGATAAAACATCCATGGTGGCAATTTCCATGAATTGTAATATCTTTAAAGGTCTTTTAATCTAGCATCATCTTGTTAACATTTTAACGTGAGCAATACTCTTGTTTTTGACCAAATACCTGCAGGACTAATAATCTGATACCTTGTGTTTACTACTTATTAGATATTGTTAGCATAATGGCTATACAGACGTTAGCAGTAGCTTGGTAACATCTATGTGAAAAATACGTGTGATAGTTTAACATCAGGAACTCAATTTCTTTTTGGTATTTTTCCATTATTTCTCTTCTTGCCTTTGTATGTTGATTAAGAACTGTATTTATAACCCTTTCAACAATGCTACAACAAAATGTATTTATGTTAAGATATAATACAAATCCAAGATATATAACAAAACAGTGCACGAGTAAAACATGTCAATACAATATAATTTATTTTAGAAATAATGAAATGAAATACTGCAGTACATGAAAACTGTGGCAGGCATATTACATCCATCGCACTGCTTCTTAAATGTCTTCCCTTTGTCTCTGTTTTTTATTGAGTTAACAGTCAACAGGAAATTAGGAATCAGAAACAGAGAGATATGTGAATTTGCTTCAACATCATGATTTATTGTTGTGTTGTATTACCTTGGTAGCCAGCAGTCTGGTCAGGTAGATCTCAGAAACCATCTTGCTGCCTCGGTCTCCTTCTCTCTGATCGCTGTGCTCGTGATTCTTCACCAGGTGCCACAGTTTAGTCCCTGAAAATAAACAAAATAAACATGGTACAATAAACTGTATAAAGTACGGCTCAATACTACTAATGGCACACACAGCCTCTTGCATGGTTACAGTGAGAATTGTGCGTTGTAACCGTGTCATTATATATAAAGTCTATTGTTGTAAGTAGCCAACAGTTAAGGTAAGGCTAAGGCGGAGATGCATGCCTAGGAAAAATGCCATGTCGCTTGTCAGATGCCAAAACACATTTGAAAATCTTTTCCATAGTTCTTAATAATGTTTTGTGATTTTTTTTCAAAGTTAAAGGTGGGGTAGGTAATTTTGGAGAAACCAGCTCGAGTGCGCTAGAATTTGAAAATACACAGCCGGAAAAAATCTGCCACTTTCTTACAGAGCCCCTCCTCCAATACACGAACATGACCAATGAGGGCACGAGATAAGATTGTGCACAGATGGAAGGCTGACAGGCAGGTAGGCCATCCAGTTATTTTAGCCGGGTCGGTTCAGATGATTGGTCGTGCTTTTTACAGTACTACGGCTTCCACAGATGATATTTTTTATGTATTTATTGTCAAAGCACTTAAGATATTCATTGCTATCGGGATGTTAAGAGCATTCCATGGAATATAACAAAAAGTGTTTCTGAAATAAATTACATACCCCACCTTTAAGTTTATTTAAAGGGCATCGACACAGGAATACTAAGTGGAGGGCATTGATTAGTTTTTGTACATTCGATCAAGTATGCACTCCTGCATGTAAATGGAAACAGTCAATTTCTTTAGCCAGCTTACTAGGAATATTGTCTTCTTCCTAAACTAAGAGTATACTATTCATTTAAACCCAGTCAATGTCACGCCCTTCACTAATACACCTTGCTGCTGCAGTACCTGTCTCCTGGTCCGGGGTGATCATCGGCGCTCTGGATCTCAGACTGTCAGGACTGCTGGATGTTCGAAGTAACGACTCTGCAGAAACAAAGAGATAAACTTATCCTTCAGTAATCCTCTCTCAGATACTGTGTGTATGTGTGTGTGTGTGTGTGTGTGAGAGTGTGTGTGTGTGTGCACGCTGTACCATATCTGCTCAGGGATCTGGTGAAGGTGAAGGAGTTGGCGATGTTGTACGCAGAAACCTGCTTCTGGACCAGCGCCACCAGGGAGCCGTCTGTAACCTACGGCAACACACAGCAACACATCAGTCAATCACAGTGTCAATCAGCTGACTAATTATCCATTCAGTCCGCTAACTCGGTCGATTGGTATCTCGCCCTGGATCTGGACGCTCTCTCCACATGTCAGCGCTGATAAAGAGCCAGGACTCACTCAGAGAGCTTCGTCTCCATTCAGCGGGGAAATATTCAGGTTTTAAAGCTTTTAATCTGCTCCTAAACCGCCATTTATATACAGGGTTTGACAATAATGCTGACTGAGTTAAAGCAGACATTCCTTATGGAGGAAATGTAAATCCTGAGACATAAGGACCAGGTTTCTACTGCACTTTAATCACTCGGGGAAGTTCTGTCGTACTATAAAAAAGTGGAAAATGATTATACATGAGTAACAAATGCGTCACTTCCAGGCAAAAAGTACGGCTCCGCCCACTTTTGGGGGAAAACAAAGCTGTCATTTGAATGGCGGTCAATACACATTCTGAAGTTTTTGCCAATCCGATCAGACATTTAAAAAAAACCTGGATTTTCTGATCTTCAAAGAGCCCGATTACGATGGCCAGACAGGCAAACAATTACATGAAATCATTGGAAATCCAAGATCGGGCTCGATATATGGTTAAATATAGCAGTAGGCGATCGATGTCCATAGATGAGAGTAACATCTACGTCACTTTACGGCCCCGCCCACTTTTGGGGGAAACAACGCTGTCATTTGAACGGTGATCGAGCCTGAAGCCACAGAGCTCTTCTGTTACTGTCCTTTCTTCTTAGAGGAAGTACAGAAACACTGAACTCTGGATTTGTTTTAATGTTTGAGGTGTAATAAACGACACAGCAGCTTTTTGGCGTGATAAAACTATTACTTTCCGCCTCGCTCATGAGAGTAACAGCCGGCGAGATTACAGCCTCTCCTACTGATTTTAATTTAACCATATATTATCGAGCCCGATTGTCGATTTCAAATGATTTAATGTAATTGTTCGCCTGACTGGCCATCGTAACCGGGCTCTTTGAAGATCCAAAAATCCACGGTTTTCTTAAATGTCTGATCGGATTGGCAAAAACTTCAGAATTTGTATTGACCGCCATTCAAATGACAGCGTCGTTTTCCCCCAAAAGTGGGCGGGGCCGTACATTTCGCCCGGAAGTGACGTGGGTGTTACTCTCATCTATAGTTATAATATCTATTCATATTTTCTTTTATTTAATAATTAATTAAGAAAATGTTCCCATTAAAATATATTTTTCAAAAATCTTTATTTTAGAAAACTATGAAATATTAAATGTTTTCAAATCAATGCATTCATAATTACAATATAGCACACACACACATATTTGTAATTATATAATTGTTGTTCATTTATTCTTTTTTCTTCTTACAAATGTTTTATGTATCTTTTAAGCCTTCATTTTTTTTGTTCATTTCTTTTATTTGTATTCTTTGTAAAATAGGGCTTCACATAAATGTAATTTCAATTTTCAGAGACTCGAAAAAATGATAGATAATTGAATGAAACCTGATATATTCTATTTGAACTGCAGACAGAAGAAGAATATGTAATGCCTGTACGATGAGAAGTTTGCCTTAAGTACAAAATGTAATATAGCACTGCATTGCATTAATGTTTGACTTTTCAACTCCCTTTCCTTTAATCTCAAATTGTCAGTCCTATTAAAACTCCTTCAGATATCCCAGCATGCAAAGCTGAGGGAGCAGATTTGAATCTCTGATAGTTTTAAATATCTGCGAGGCATTTCAATGATTAAACCCATCATTTAAGTTATATAACCAAAGTTTACACTTTCAAAACTAATGTAATGCTCTTTCCTTACAGACAGCCAGCTTGTCACTTCTTCAAGACTTCTCAAATGTATTCTGCAAACCTCTCTGGTACTGTGATACGTGTGTGTGTGTGTGTGTGTGTGTGTGTGTGTGTGTGTGTGTGTGTGTGTGTGTGTGTGTGTGTGTGTGTGTGTGTGTGTGTGTGTGTGTGTGTGTGTGTGTGTGTGTGTGTGTGTGTGTGTGTGTGTGTGTGTGTGTGTGTGTGTGTGTGTGTGTGTGTGTGTGTGTGTGTGTGTGTGTGTGTGTACCTGGTAGTGTGCCAGTGTGTTCAGCCTCTTCCAGTCGCTCTCGATCTTGGTGGTCACGTCTTCGTCCTGCAGGATGATCCTGGTCAGCCGGCCCTGACGCCACTCTGACAACAAGAACACGGAAATACGTCACGTGATTTAATAAATTCAGTTTTTATATTCAATGCACGAGAAGTACGAGACAACAACATGTCACAGAGCATGCAACCAAAACTGCAAAAAAAATAAGTAAGTAAACAGTGCAGCGTCATGTACAGACGAAACAGTAAGAGGTAGATATGGATATGTGAGAATGTATGCATAATGAACATTGCATTTGAATATGATACCACTTAGCATATGTGGTATCCTTTTTTATATTGTATTAGTAGTATCTTGCTCTAATCAAGAATATTCTAAAATGTCTGTATATTTTGTTTGTGTATTCTATCAACTCTAGATATTTTATTACTACTGTCGCAGTATGTTTATATGAACTGTTTTTATGAAATGTTTGACCTCAAAGCCTTGTCAACATAGGAAAACACATCAATGATTCACACTGTTGCACTGGGTTGTGTGTATAAATACAGTATGTTCCTTCATTATGAACATACTCTAGTTTATCTTGACTTAAAATATTCATTTATTTTCAATATGGTCTTTTTAGCCTTTGCAGACCATTTACATGCACACAAACCTATATTACACACAACAGGAAAAGGACAACCCTCCCAAAACGTATAATAGGGCCCCTTTATTTCATATTTAAACCGCAGCAGATCCTTTA